>NW_026067911.1:13326767-13379203 GCF_014885135.2 Alexandromys fortis | reverse complement strand
CCTCCCCCCCCCCCCGATCAAGTCTTCCTCCCCCAATCAAGTCCCCCTCCTCATCAGCCCAAAGAGCAATCAGGGTTCCCTGACCTGTGGGAAGTCCGAGAACCTTTTTCTGAAAGTACTAGCTGTTTAATCTGCCCCTCCAGGTATAGAGAAAAGGGGAGTTTTACTTCAGATTATTCCTTACAACTGACTAGTGCATACACCTCAATGGAAAACAAGTTTTTTTATCATTGTTTTTATTCATTTGTTTATTCATTCATCATCTCATTTCCCATGTAGTCAAGTGCAGTTCTCCATGTGCAGCTTCTCCTTGTGACCATACAGTTTACTTTGTGAGACTCCTCTTAACACTCAGAGAATAAAGTGTCTGAAGCTCTGAATAAAGTTGGCGACTGATTGAGATTTTAGTAGGAAACATGCATCTGCCCGATTCTACCATGCCCCATGGTTGCAAGAGACGTGAAACTTGTGCACATCACAAAGACAGGAAAATGAGTAACATAAGAAATCAAAGTAATATTGTTCTTCCAAAAGTTCTTCCACAACTGCTTGACAGCTGAATAAGTTACATATGATGGTAATATTTAAAATATAATCTTAAAATAGAAGATAACCAGTAATTCCAAAGAGTACAGGATTAAGAAGATGGATCAATGCAGGATACACAGAGAAAAGTTTATAAAGTAGAAGGAAAAGTCGGGCAAATATATGAAGAAATCACCACAAGGAGTGAAAATGTAACATAAAAGAATATTGAAAGACAATTTGAGATTTTGAAAACAAATTTAAAATGAATCAATTGATCACATAGTGAAAAGTGTTACTCATTGACCTAACTATGAAGAAGGAAAGATATCAGGAATTCAGATATCAGGAACTTAGGAAAATATCAAGAAAATAAACTGCTGAAATATCAATAAAGGAAAAATTAAGTAAGCAGGCATGGCCTATACATTCAAGACCTTTGGGATGTAAGAGATCAAACCTCAAAATACATGAGGAGAAGGAGCTAAGATGAAAAGGTAAGGTATAGGGAATTTACTTAATTAAGCAATAGCAGGCAATTTTACAAGTAATCATTGTAATTTAAGTTGATTTAAATGCTATCACATCAATTTAAAGTCTTGCTGTATGAAAGCAGAAATATTAAGAATCAAGAAAAAGTTTGCAAGCTAGGAGAAAATCTTTACTTCTGACAGTGAAAGACCTCAAAGTATCAAATAACACAAACTCAAAGCTGCATTTCTCCTTGCTTCAGTTGTTTATTAAAGTCCTGTTTTCTCAGTTTGCTCTCTTATTGGATTCATGGCTGTATGGTCAGCGCCACAATAGAAAAGTAGTGTGTACAACTGTTATTTCCCTGTTTCATCCTCAGTGATTTGCCAGATGGAATGTATTTGCTATCATTGTTCATGCATATGGATAATATTATACTGCATATTTAACATTTGATTCCTTCCAAGGGATATGCAAAATAAGATTTGAACTTCCCTAAGACCAAATAAGTCTAATAGGATGCCTGGAAGTTTAGAATACCTGACTGTATGGTGAACAAAACATGCACTCTAGATTTTGAAAAATTTACATACAAAAATTGTATCTTTATTTGGCAAATGCTATAAAAAATCATCAGAACTGGGCTACATTAATGAATATTAGATGATACAAAATGATTATAAATTCAAGCAATAATTTTCTTTTATACATTAATGTATGATTTCTTATATTCATTTATACTTTTTGATGTGCCTATAATTACCTAGATATTACTCCTCAACTTGCACAAAAACTTTTCAAAGATATTTTTTTCAAACATGCAATTTTCAGGGATAAGCTTGCATCTGTAGCCTTAAGGAACACTTAAGTATGGATTACTAGGTTTTACTTACTGTAAAGCACAATACTTCACTACTTTCTCCTTTCTTGTCCTTCCCTTTCAAAGTGCATTTCAGAATTATTGTGAGAAAGTTGTGTATCGCATTCCTTTTTCTAATTTGTTTATTGCATTTATATGGGTATCATGAGTGTATGTATGTGTAGCGCTTGTGTGCACTGCTTGAGGAATAGAGAAGTTGGAATTCCACTGAAGCTGGAATTAAATATGATTATGAGCGAACGATAGTGATGCCGAAGGATGCTGAACTGTAGTCCTGGCAAGAACAACAAGTGCACCTGCTGCTAAGCCTCCTCCCAACTACACAGTTATATACATAACTAACTTTCCTTTCATTCATAGTCTTTCCGGAAAATACTTTGACTTCAGTGTTCAGTGATTTGATTTCCTGTAATGACACTGCTTTTATTTTCTGATACACTGCTGTTGTTGCCTTTTAAAAATATAATTAGTTTAAATAATTGTTTAAAGAAATAGTGCTTACTTTAACAAAATTAAAATTTGAGAGACTTAAAGTATTGTAAGAACTTTAAACTTTAAAAATATTTCTTACTTTAATTCATTTTAGTTCATCAGAAATTATAATTTCCCTACTTAACATAATTAAAAATACATTTACTTGTAAATTTCCTTCCAAATAAAACTAAGATGAGAATACCTTACTTGTGAAAGGAAGTATATACTTAGACATAAATGAATAGTTTTCCAAGTAGAATTGCCTTCATCTATAATTGACATTTATGCTGATTTCTAATAGATTTCAAATAAAGGGTCTGAATATAAAAAAATAAATTAAAGCCATTGACTTATTTTGACTTCTAAACTTATGTTTCTTTTTTTGTGTATTGGACAAGATTTAATGATTCTTCACAAACATATTTTTCAACTTTCCCATTTTCTTCAATAAAATTAAAGAAGATTTTATCTATTTTCAGTCTGAACTGTTAGTAATTTAAGTATCTTTCTGCTGCTTTTCCTATGGCTCTAATTCACTGAACTGATTTAAAACACAATTTACAAATGGAAGTAAAAAGTGTGTGCCTGTGTGTCAATTTTTTAAAGCAAAGAACACTTATGAGACAAATATGTCTACATTTAAATTTCATTACTAATTACTTGATAATTGACTACATTGTGTTCTTATTGTATTTCTCTTCCCAGATCCATTCTTCCTTTCAAGCTCACACAACTTTGCACTCAAACCATGAAGAGCCATTAGTAACTGAAGTGGAAGAGTTAATTCCTTTAAGATTGTGATCCCTGGGAGGTTGCTCATACACCAATGAATAGCCACACACACAAGAGAATATGTACATTATAGAATACTTTACAGACTTTAAATGTGTCTATTTTAATGTGAAATATATTACATATAAATTGATAAATGTCACATATTATAGGAAATTATTTAACTAATATTTTTAAGAATAAAATTAAAATAAAGAATTAAAAATAATATGTACCTGTGATTTTTAGCATGTAATCATATCCAGAATAATACAATTCTATTATGAATAATATAAATTATAGAGGGTTGATAGTCTTACTATTAAATAATCTATAACAAATTCACATTAAATCTATTAGGAGATAGGCTTTGTTACCATAAACAATAAATACAAGATATTTTAAATTAATTCAGCTATTAAGAATATAAAGTGTTTACATTTCAATGGTGAGATGCTGAAAAGTGAGACTGTTGTCTCACTTAGTAATAAGCTAAATAAATTATCTGGCTCTTAGGTCTTTGGTACTGGTTCATATAGAAAGGATGCTGAAGAGTGTGAAGCTATGGGATACAGAGAGAAATGTAAATGTGAATACCTAGTTTGTGAATTTTCACGAGGAAGTAAGAGTTATCAGTAGTTGTGCTAAAGACCATTTTTATCTCATTCTGACTTTGTCATGCTTAAATTTTAATGAGGATGAATTAAAAAATAAAGCCTCAATTCTTTTTTTTAAAAAAAATAGAGAACGTTTCCAGATAAGATAGCATTCATTTCTCTCTGTCTTGACTGAAGTGTGCCTCAACTTGCTGACCCATGCTTTTCACACTAAGATAGACTGCATGCTCAAAGAAGAAAGCCTTCATGCTTAAGTTGCTTTTGTCAGGCATTTTGTTCTAGCAAAGAGAAATATAACTAACAATTCAATGCTTAGAATAATACTAAAATAGGGAAAACAGGAGCTTTCATCTCTCACTTGATTCTTTTTTTCTCTACAAATTTTGTCTATGTAATTTTAGCAATAATTCTTTGAAAGTGATCAACTACCCTCCTTTCGTTTTTTTTTTTTTTTGTTTATTTCTTTGTTCTTTTTTGAAAAAAAAAAACATAACCAAGATTTCTTACATATTGGTGTTGGTTTGTTTTATTTTGTGTTGGTTGTTTTTCTTCATTTATTTATTTTGCATCCTGTCCAAAGCCTCTCTCCCTTTCCAGTCTGACTCCCATATTCTCTCCATCCAATCCCGTAGCTGCCTTCTCTCCTGTTACCAGAAAAGGGCAGATTTCTTATGGGTATCAGTAAAACCTGAAATAGCAAGTTGCAGTAAGACTAAGCACCTCCTCATATATTAAGCCTGGGTATGGTGATCCAGTTACAGAAGTAGGGTCCTAAAAGCCAGTTAAAGGAGTGGAGACAGCCCCTGTTACAACTCTTAGGAGTCACATAAGAAGATCAATCTACACAATTGGGTCAATGTCATGCAGTCTCTGGGGTTGTCAGATCAGTTTCTGCGAGTCCCTAAGAGAACAGGTTGGTTGACTGTGTGAGCCTTCATGTGGCATGCTTGACCCCCTCTGTCTCCTACATTCCTTTCTCCTCATCTGCATGATTTCAAATCTTCACCTAATTTCTTGCTGTGGGTCTCTGCATCTGCTTCCATTAGCTGCCTCTCGGATGACAATTGGGTCAAGCACCAATATGGTCACAGAAGACAACCAGTTGAAACTCCTTATCTACTTTTGCTAGGAGTCTACTCTGGCTTTCTCTCCATAGACTCCTGAGACATTTTTCTGTGCCAGAGTTCCACCCTAAAGTGTCCCCTCTCAGCAGTCCCCCTCAACACTCTCCTCCTCTGTGCACCCCCAACCTTATCGTTCATTTTTCTATCCCCAACTTCCATCAGTCCACTCAATCATACAATAAGAACCTTTGCTCAACTATCTTAATAACAACTCTATTTGCAATAGCCAGAAGTTGGAAACAACCTAGATGTACCTCTGTCAAGGAAAGGGTAGAGAAAAATTTGGTACATTTACCCAACCAATTATCACTCAGCTGTTAAAAACAAGGGTATACGAACAAGGATGCCAGGAAATCTGAGGCAAATGGATGGAACTAGAAAAAAATCACTCTGAGTGACGTAATCCAGGTTTATAAAAACAAACATGGTATGTAGTCACTCATAAGTGGATAATAGCTGTAAAATAAAGGATAATGATGCTACAATTCTCAGGCCCAGAGAGACTAGGGAACAAGGAGAGTCCATGGGGGTTGGGGCACCCAGATATCACTGGGAAGGTGAAATGGAAAAGATTTTGTGTTTGCTTTGTTTTTGAGGCAGATTTTGCTTTATAATCCATAATAACTTTGAACCTGAGGTGGGAGGGGGAAATAAAATTTCTTTCAGCCCTCTGGGGTTTGAAATGTCTTCCCAGTAACACTCCATCCATCATCCATAAGGTAGGCAACACATTCTTCTCATGAATCGTTTCTGCATTAAGTTTTCTACTTTGCTGTAGTTCCATTGAAAAGTCCTTGACTCTATTCATGAGGTGGCTTACACAATGGAAGCTAAGGAATCCAATAATGAATGTCTGGCTTCTTGCTAGCGAAACTGAAAACTCGTTAGACTTTCTCCCCATAAAGTTAGGTGGTTCAGCAGTCTCAATATCATGCTGAAAGCCTGTAAGGTTCTGGGAGTTTCTGATTCTTGGTCCTTATCTGATGCCTGAAGAGGCTTCTGGATTCAGTTGTCAGTGAAGGCTAGAAACTGCAGGTGCAGAGAGAATACAGTAGGCAGCATTGCCTTTTCCTTGGATGTCTTTACATATGGGTTGTCTAATAAATGGACCTATCCACTCTGCTTCAAGTCTTCTGAGAGGAGTGAGGCAGGAAAGAAATAAAAATGACAGGAAATTCCATAGCCTTTCATGCAGAGTTAAACGGGGTGTTCTCCATTTCCTCTTACTGTAGAAAAGAAAAGCCTGAAGTATCTGGAGCAGAGGAAATTGCTGTTTGGAAGAAATATTCAGATAAAAGTTCAGGCAATAAAACTGGGAATTTGTGCTACTAAGACTACTTGGTAGGTGTCAGGATCATTGAGTTCATAATTACTAAAGACAAACAATATACATAGAAGACAGGAACAAACATTGATTCTTTAGAATGGCAAGTTGATCAAATAATCTGCACAACAGTCCTTTGCGATTTCTTGGCAATTAAATGTGTATCAACATTATCTGGAAACCAGGGAAATGAATATCATTTTATATTACGGAGGCAAGAATGACATAATGCCAGCAGCATATCCTGAGTGAGCTTTCTAAAGTATAGCCTCCAGTTTTCAGAACAAGTAAAGGATTAGATCAAGGAAACTTAAATTTATGGTTATTGACCGAAGGAAGTACTCAAACCTATAATAGAAGCCTTGTCTATTTCTAGGGACACACGTGAGAATAAAGGTTAGTGGGAGGTATTGCTTCCTGAGATGTTAACCTCAACATTCCTTTAATATAAATTTCAGTAATGGAAACTCTGATTATGTTGTGCCTTGGCTCATAAAGAATTTTTTTTAGTAATGCCATATGAAATACAAACTCTTTGGCACTCTAGCTACATGGTGGCTTTCAAATTTTATCCCTTTCAAGTTTTTTCCACATACCATATGCTACAGCGCAAATGAAAAACAAGCTATTCCATGAATAGCCACTTAATCCCTCTCCTTTTGATTTAGAATGCATGCTCCATAAATCCACCCCCCCCCAAATCCGCCCTGAACAGGATGTGTTTCCTGTAACCTCCTTAATGTTTTCCAGTTACAGTCATACCTCAGCAGCTTTATGTCAGAGCTTGGTGTGTATGTTTTTGCCTATATTGTTTATATATTATCATATGTATTTATGATTATGTTGCTCATTTATTTCTTTATTTACCTTTAGTCTGAAATTTCTTTTAAGTCACTTTGTAACTTTCTTCTCTTCATTTTCTCCAATATACGTTTTTCACAGAAAATCTACAATAAATATTTGAAACACTGACACAAATGTAAGATAGAACATGTAAAGCAATATTTTAATTTATATTTATGAATACATAATATAATAGTTGGACTTAATTGAAAGCTTAGATATCGTATAAAAATATACATGCACATTGTTATAATACCTATTTTTTGATATAAAAATGCAAATGAAAAGACATTTTATGGGTTTTCAGTTCTTTTATAAATTTTAACTTGTATTTGCATCCCAAATATCTAGTCATATAAACATCTGCATTAATATGTTTTTTGCAGGAATAATTGGATACAATTATAGTAAAGTATATTGTAGGCCCCAACAAATACAGCAAGTAAGGGAGAGGACAGCTATAGACGTTTGAGGTAACCTAGAACTACTATGGGACCACCGTACTACCCTTTCCTTCACAATATTCTTAGTTTTGGAGAGTACCGGAAAGGATGGGGAAATATTGAGTGGAAATCAAACACAGCATGGAATAAAAGTTAGAAAGGAAAAACACTCACAACTTTATTTTCGGGAGATGACCTTTTTACGGTTCTGAAAAGTTAGAAATGGCAAGCATTCATCAACACGAAAATGTTGTTGATATACAAGAGAAGAAATACAAAATAAAAAATTTAACACCCAGGCTTTTAAGGCAGGGGTTGTAACATGTAAGCAAAGTTGAATAGCCTTGCCTTTTTTCACTTCTCAGATCCCTTGGAGCTTGTTAACAACCAGACACCTATTGCTACACAAAATATAAATTTAGCATATTTTAATATTGATTGACATTTGTACATTCTTTCTTAGGACTTGTATTTCATTTTACTATTTTTTTTAATGTTGTGAGAGGTGATCTCATGAATTCGGCTGAACTTGAAGTCTCTGTGTAGCTAAGGACTGGCTTTGAACTTCCAATCTCGCTGTCTCCATTTCCCAATTGCTAAGGTTACAGGAGTAAGTATTTAAGCCCTGGAAGTTTGTGGAACTCTGGGGAACAAACTCAGAATTTTGTGATGTCAGGAGAGGAGAGGACCAAAGAAACTTCATCCCAGACTTATTATAATTTCTTACAATGCTGGTTTCTTGTTTTTAAAAACTGACAATAGCTACTAAAAAATAGTTTTTTACACATTTATTTTTTCTTGTTTGTCACTTGATTAAGTAGAGCCTTTGAGGTTCTCTAAATCGTGGCATACACAGATAATTTTACCAGTATAAGTCTTGGGGAAGAGATAGCCTTGGGAGGCTGGGTTACAGTGCACTGGAAACAGACTGCAGACACAGGGCTAGCTAGTTGAAGAGAAAATACCCTAACATATATCTACCTTTCTAACATATTTTGTGTTTACGACTGTGGAATTTGAAGCTCTATGGACAACCATATCAGGATAAGTGTACTTGGGAAATATATGAGTAACTCTTCTAATTACAGGAGGACAAAGTCCTTTTCCCTGATTCCCCAGTCTTCTTACATCTGTGAAGAGATTTTGAGAGAAAACCATTCTAGCTCGTGGTTCAATGATTAGATAAAAGTACTCAGTGATATCAAATTATTCTCAATTGCTACAGGCCTCAGTAAAATTAGGTTTTCCTCCATTTTACATCCTTCCCACTAAATTCAGATTAGTAAGGAACTTACTTTGGCAGGGTATTATGAGTAGAGAGAAAACTCTTATAAAGAAGAGACTATGTCTTACAAATAGAATAAGAACAGAAGAGAAAAGCGAGTATGCTTCGTAGAAGTCCATCTGTTGTCATCTGTTTTCTGGACAAAAGGGTTGAGACATCTACTTTATACCCATGCTCATCTTTATTTCCCATTCCGGCATTCGGTTCAAAAGATCTCACTCCACGCTTATGCTGACTCTCTTAGTATTTTTGGCCAACAAAAATCAAATCTTTCTCCTCTGGCAAAAGAAATCCCCCAACTGATCTATCGGTGACACTATAATAATTTTGTACCTTAATAAAGCAGTATCATTTCCTGTCATACATTCTATAACTATCTCCATATTTGATGTATAATCCACTTTGACCATCAGGGCTTGTGAAAGTTTGCTATGAGGGCTTTGCGATATTTCAAAATTGAAAGCAGACACAGGAAAAGGAGCAAAGGTGATGCCATAACTAAGTGCAGAGAAATCACTGAATCTCTTTAATGTAGGGTTTGCTATTTGCAAAGATGATAAAGGGACTGAGTCACAGAACAAGATCTGAATCACAGACATTTTACTCTGCTGTAATGGCTTCTCTTCTAGCATAGATTTACTTCTCTGCTGGCATTAGTTCTTCCAAGGCCAGCCGAGAAAATAACAATAATGCTATCTTTGTAGAGTCTCCTACTGTAAGCCTGAATAACACTTCAAGAGAAATTGTTGTATTCTTTTTTTTTATATTTTTATATGTATATATCCTAAATTCTCGAGTAAAGCAGAGGAGAATGCATTTGCCCATAGGGCATATGAATTGAACAGGCCAAGATACTTCATATTCCATTAGTAAAATAAAAGGAAAACTAATGGTTCGTTCTAAGGGCAGTATGCAAAGAAGCAAGAAAGTTTCCATAGCTCTATTGCTACCATTATGTGATGATACTGCCTGTTGTATTCATTTGCCTCTTATTATATACGATTTTGTGAATAAAGCTGTCCATACATATCTCTTTGAATAATCACAAAGATCTAGGAAGGAATTATTATTAATCTTATTTTAATAGTTTATTAATTTATCCAAGATAGAGATGTGGTACTTAGAATGAAAATAACTCATTGGCTCACAGGAAATGGCACTATTGGGAGGTGTTTCCTTCTTGGAGTAGGTGTGGAGTTGTTGAATGAAGTGTGTCAATGGGGTGAGATTTGATGTTTCAGAAGCTCAATCAAGACCATTTCAGTATTTTCCTGATGCCTGAGAATGAAGATGTAGAGTTTTCAGCTCCTTCTTCAGCACCATGTCTGCCTGCATGCCACCATGCTTCCTGCCATGATGATAATGGACTAAACCTCTAAAATGTGAGCCAGCCCCAAATAAATGTTTTCCTTTATAAATATTGCTATGGTCATACAACAGTAAAACCCTAATTAAGACAAATGTTAAAGGGCATCACCCTACTTGTTCTCATGTGTGATATTAATATTTTGGCAGGTGACATTCTGAGCATTAGTACAATGCCCATCCTATTTTTGTAGTTATCATACGACAAGCGATGGTGTTTAAAGCAAGTCTCTGAGGAGAATCAATTTGGAATTGGTCTTGGATTCTTTTAAAAGTACTTTATTGCATGTCACTATTTTTCTGGACCACAGCTTTGGTTACACTAATTTTGTTCTTTTTTAATATTTATTTACTTATTTATTATGTATACAATATTCTATCTGTGTGTATCCCTGCAGGCCAGAAGAGGGCACCAAACCTCATTACAGATGGTTGTGAGCCACCATGTGGTTGCTGGGAATTGAACTCAGGACCTTTGGAAGAGCAGACAGTGCTCTTAACCACTGAGCCATCTCTCCAGCCCCCTAATTTTGTTCTTATATGCTTCCTAAAATTCCAAAATCTCCATGAAGGTTTCCAGCATATCGGTCTGAGGTGTTTCTCTGACTACTTGGCATATACACAGGCTGTTAATAACCTGCCTCTGATTCATTACTTCTGTCTGATGTAACCCTCTTCAGCATCTCTGATTCTGACAGAATGCAATGTGGATATACCACCAGCAATGTGAATGGGAACTATAACAGTGGTTTTGTTTGTCATGAAGAGTCCCAGCCTTCAGGGTGCAAATGGTAGTAACAGGGTTTTATACACCGAATGGAATTATTTTGAATCATTTGACTTCATATGTTATAACATGATCTCTAATGTGAAGAAACATTAACACCAAGTAATCGGATCCCTACGGTATCTAAAGTACTGCAGAGTACACACAACTAATTTTACAAGATTTACTTATTACACAACGATCACCACAGTATTTCTTTCTTCCACTTTCCTTTTTCTTTTGTCTTCTCAAATGTCTAAAGCAACAATCACTCGTTAGTAACCATATACAATGTTCAAAATCAGCACAAGTTTTGAATGGGATTAAATTTTAATTAAAATTGTCTCACCTTTTTTTCCATATTGTCATTTCCTCTCTCCCTTCCATGTTTCTCCATGGGGGGTTTTACTCTTTTCTTGGCTTTTGAGTATTTGAGGTGAGCTATAGAGTACATGACACCCCAATGAGACACACACACTGCCAAGTTAGAGAACCCTTCATTCTGCACTGCTCCACTGCTGATTACGGAATTTTCAAAGTTTTCCGGTGATAACAGGTAAGCACAGAGGGCACCAGATAAAGTTGACTGCTTCTTAGCTGTCACTGAAGTAAAACAGCACCATATTTGTGGCTTCTTTCCCATCTCCTGAGTGCAGAAGTAAATATTTTATTTGTTAAACATCAAAAAGGAGTCACTTATGAGTTGGCATTAAACCTATAAAATTACAAATACACCGAAATCATAAGAGACCATGTAGATTAGTAGTTTACTAATCCTGACAGTGGGTGATAACCAGATTTCCTTTGTGAAGACATATCTCTTCGTGTGACAAAGAAGGGAGAGAACGAACAAAACACTATTGGTAACTGAAATAAGAGAGAAAACTCTTCTGAGGCAAAGAGAAAAAGTTAAAAAAGTGTAAACGGAAATGTATTGTGAGAGTTGGAATTTATGTGGTTAATTAGCTTTGTACAGTCAGGGCTTTGAGTAATATATTTAAACTGTACTACATATTTTGCCTGAGTGACTAAATTTGACAAATTTCACAGGGCAAACTACACAGATAATTGTGTTACATTTTAATATCTCTACAAAATAAAATCATGACTGAAAGATGATTTTAGGTGCATTCCCTTGTATGGCTTTTAAGTCAGTTTTCCATGACTCACAGAGTAAGATGAACAAATTAAGCAAAACAAAAATGGTTGCTCAGGAATTTAAAGCAGTCATATCTCTAGACAAAACAAAAGGAAAATGAACAGTTAATTTAAAAAATTCTTTCATTTTGGAAAAAATCATGAATAGAAAAAAATACTTTTCAGGTACAGGATTTTAATATATAATCAAGACATTTCAATTTACTAATTTGCAAAAACGGACAGTCTCTTCAAAATTTCCTCCATTCTAGAAAGTAGAGTGCCATTTAGTTGCTATAGGTAGGCAATTAAATGTTCTATGGCTCCTTTTGCTTTGCATTGTGAACCTCCTATATCAAGATCCCAGTGTCTAATGTACTCGTTCTATCTTCTTCATATGAGGCAGTGATAAATGGAGCATGGGGTATCTAGAATAGCTTCCAAGTGTCTGACAACAGTCTCTCTTGCTACCCCATCCTGCTTCTATGGCCCAGTATGACACCAACTCTTCTTTCTTCTCTGTGCCACCACATACCACTTACTTTTCAGTTAGTACATATTGGACTTTATAATTGTATATTTTTTCTCTTGACATGGTTTGAGAAAATTGAATAATATCATATAAACTCTGTGTACTGTATCTTCCCAGTAGTGTTGATGGATTTTTACCACCTCACTATCCTCTCTTCCAAATCCAAGTCTAACATCTGTGGTCACTAAATCAATAGCCACAAGATAAAAAAAAAAAATACCTACATCGCTGATGCAATCATATATATTTGAAGTGAAATTCACATTGTACCACATTTCCATTGCAGAGAGTTCCCAGATATTATTTACTCTTTTCTTCTTAAGTTAACTTCTTACAATACAAGATGACATCTTATTAAATGAAGAAAAGAAATCTTAATATTTTTACTGGCCATCCAACTGTTTAGCACACATGAGTTTCATCATGTTTCCCTTTTGATTTATTTGCTATTTTCTTCCAGGAACTTTTGTGGAATAATCTTTTTGTATACTGTGAAGATGTGTCACTAAGATTGGTTTAATAAAAAGCTGAGTGGCCAATAGCTAGTCCTGAATTTGGAGGCAGAGAGAAGGCTAAGAAGTAGAAGACAAAGCCACCAGCCAGACTGAGAGGGAGTAAGACATCAAGGATGAGAGATGAAGGTCATGATTCACATGACAATACACAGATGAATAAAAAAGGGCTAATTTAAATTTTGGGACTAGCATAAACTATCAGCCAAGCATTAATAACTAATAATAAGCCTCTGCTTTGTGACTTGGGAGCTGGCTGGCTGGACTGAGAAAGACTCACTGCAAGGGGTATCTTCAAGGTAGTATTTTTCTTGGTACCAAAACACACTGAAATGACAGTGTTTTGAAGAGTTTTACTATTTCCTGAAACAGGGCAAAGACATCATGAGAGTAAAAACAGAAGCATAATTCATATTTTATATCATAAATATAGTACTTCTTCTTCCTGAATTGTGGCTTCTCTTAACAACACACTATTTTTCTTGATTTCTCACACATATGTATTCATTTGTTTATAGAAAAAAATAATGCTTCTTACAGTTCTATTTCAAAAGAAATCATTTTGAAAATATAATTTGGTATTCAATCCTTGCTTTTTATCTTTCTTATCTACTTTTAAAGATAAAATTATTTGAGCTTACACACTTGAATATACTGTTAACACAAACACAGAAAGAAAATATAGGGCAAATAAGGATTTTTTTGGTTATTTAGGGATTAAGCCTGTGTAGCTCTGTATCCATGCATTCGTTTTGCTGGTTATCTGAGATGCCTACAAATATAAGCACGTGCCCTGCTAATCAAGGAATATCCCCAAATACCCCAAGATATCAGAATATTCATATGAATTTCATGAGTTCTAGGGACAATGTCAACTCCAAGTTTTGTCTTACAAAAGCAAACTTCTCTCTGTATCAGTCTTTTTTTTTTAACATAAAAAGATATCAAAATCAATGGGATAATTTTATTTAGTCAAAAACTTTTGTATAAAAATGTATAAATAGATTTCAGTGTTTATGCCCGAGGATAAATATCTGCCATTTAGAACTTACGTTTGAAATCATATTTGCTCATATATCTGTTGACATATTAAGCTGCTAAGTACTATATAAACAATATTTTCTAATATGATGAGGAGAAAAATTATCTATAAACTTATTGAGGCAGCTTGCCACCTTCATAAGCTTAACTTATTTAAAGTAGTATAACAAAAAGTGATAACTATAAACTTGAATTTTTTAATGTTGCAAATTGATGGATTTATATATAAAGAACATTTTTTATTGATTCTATAGGCTACAAAGTTTAAGGTGGTGGTTAAAATATCCCATTAATATGCCAAAGTAAGTAATTAAAAATATAGAGTTTCCATCCCTTTTATATGTAGATATTCTTTTTAAGACATCCACTATGCATTTTACATACATAGATGTATATAATATACCATATGCTATGTATTTCCCTAAGTATACATAACAATACATACTTCAATTCCAAAGTAATTCTAGTGAGAAAATAGTAATGATAGCTCACAGTAATATGGAAAATAGTTACAATATAATAGAATAAAAGTAATGCATATATAATATCATTTTAAAACGCATTGTTATTCTGTGGGTCTTAACATAGAATATTATGGGTAAATATCTAATCTTTTAGAATTTCAAACTTTTCACTTAACAAAAACACACTATGATGTCTCGTTCGCAGAGGCAAATTGAATTCCCCAAATCACTGATTTTACACTTGCAAGT
Source organism: Alexandromys fortis (assembly GCF_014885135.2). NCBI lineage: Eukaryota > Metazoa > Chordata > Mammalia > Rodentia > Cricetidae > Alexandromys > Alexandromys fortis. The sequence continues at coordinate 13,364,380 of NW_026067911.1, read as the reverse complement.
CATTAAGATAAATGAATGTTATTTCTGTATAAACATAGTGCTACTCTGATAGACATATTGTTAATAAGAATGATTAGTAAGTGCCTGAAGTGTGATGGTCAAATAAAGGATGACAGTAGGAAGCGGAAGGATGACAAATGCTCCTGGAAGATAGAGCAAGAATGTAGATTCTGTCAAGTTAGGAGAAAACCACTTAAATTCATAATTTATCTTGGTTCATATCTACAACTTTACAGAAACTATTTTAAGATCATGCTTCACTGCATATAGCAAAACAACAGATATTTACGATGTAGATAAGACATTACACAAATAAAAATTTCAAAACAATATTAATTTTCTATAAAGTCAGAGTTCAAATTTATATAAAACTGCATACAATAGTCATAGTGTGATTCTGTAACTTTCAAGTCCGTGGGACAGATATACATTATCATACTGAAAATTATCTCTAAATATCTGCTAATTAAGTGTTCAATGCCATATAATAGTAAATTCTGAACATGCATTATGATGTAATGTCCTGTGTGATTATATAATTCTTGAATGCTGTCTTAGGTATGGTTTCTACTGCTCTTCCAAAAACCCATCAGCAAAAGCAAATTAGAGAGAAGGAATTAATTTGAATTACACCTCCACATCACAAGCTGTTATTAAGATGCCCAGGGTAGAAACTCAAGACAGGAACCCAGAGACAGAAAATGAAGTAAAAACATCAGTGGAACACAACTTATTGTTCCCATGGCTTTTTCTGTATGTTCTCTTATACCATCGAGTACTATCTGCCCAATGTGGCACTGACTCAAGTCACTAGGCACCCTGACATATATCACCAACAAAGAAAATATCCAACAGACCTGAAAACATGCAACTTAACTGAAGTATTTTATAAATTGATATTCCTCCTTCCAGATAACACTAGATTGTCCCAAGATGTCCAAAGAAATCAGGAAAAACATTATATTAGTAAAAACTGCATACATGTATGACAAGTCATCTTTAGAAATAATTTATAGAATAATGTATTCTAAATGAGTCACTAAAATGAATTTGTTTTATGGGTAAGATAGTATTAATCCTTTGACAATAGTCTCAACTTTCTGCTTGGAATTTACAACAAAGAAAAATCTAGCTATTTTTTGCTGTTAGTAAACTGACTTATTATTGTAAATCTAATATATTACTTAGAACAGCTACAGTAATCACTGAGTAGCAAGCCTTGATATTGTACCAAGTCTTTTTCTGTCCTACCATTACCCAAATAATGACATGGAGATTTATGATTAACTATGAGAGCCTATAGCTTCAGCTTGTTTCTAACTAGGTTTTATGAATTAAATTTAGCCATTTGTATTAATCTTTGTTCCATCACATGGTGTGAACTCTGTTCCAGCCTGTATCTCCTGTTTCCTCTCTGTGTCTCCTGACATCTCCCACATGCGTGGTTATTGGCTGTTCAGCTTTTTATTACACCAATCACAGCAATGTATCTTTTCAGGTTATACAAATATCCCACGACAGAGCAACATATACATTTACTTTAAGGATGTTGGAATAAGGGGAGGGAAGAAAAATATATAGCTCAATAAAACCAATAAAAATGATAGAATAAAACAAGTTAAGATGAAAAGGTAAGAGAGAAATGGTTCTTCCTCGTCCTGAAACCACTAGAGACACACAATCTGTGGTTTCTTTGAGGTCAAAGAAATAATTTTTCTAATGACAAGATCTCAGACCTAAAATGGTATTGAAGATTGACACCTGAAGCTGCCCTTTGACCTCTACACACATGCAGTGGTAGGTGAGCAGCCATAATGTCACATGCAAATATACTTTCATATACATGAAGGGATGAATAAAAATAATGGTAACTCTGAATTAAAATGTCATTATTTTATATAAGCATTAATCCCATTATTTACCTTGCATTGTTTTTCTCTAGAGTAGTTATTTAAAAATTTTTATACTGCATATAACTTATTAATACAAATGACTTACCTTTGCTCCTATTCTGAGCTCAAAATTTCCTATGTGTTTTTCTTCTTTAATAAAAGAGAAAAAAAGTGCAAACTGACTGTTTTAAGGAATTGAACATGGAAAACCATTATTATTTCTAGGAATTCTTGTGTTATTTTTTATCGTAGAGATCTTGTCACCGTACTGGGCATTAGAAAATAAAACATGAAGGTTACATGATCAAAGCTTCCATTTGATTGCATGTATTGAAAATTTTAGAACCAATCATTTCAGCTCCTTGATACAACAGAGATGTAGTTGGTTTTAAATGATCTTTTCATGGTTCTCAGATAGTCAAGTGTGATTTGAAAATATTAGAAGAGAAGAATTTTGTTTCAGGATCCCAAGAATTTACTTAAAAGAGAAGGGAATAAAACTGTAAGAGTCAGAATTCGTGGACATCGCAGAGAAAAATTGTTTTCAGACATGAGAGTAGTTGTTTTTCATAGGAACTCAAAACTGCAGTACTTCATGCCCAAAACTTGTAAAAGATTAAGCTTGAAAAATTCCCAGTAGGATCGGGGATGGGGCAGAGGATCACAAAATACCACTCCTAACTAAAAAGATACTGGCAAATAAACATACTGAAGAAGAGTCAGTTTTCATTAGGGAAATGGCAACTTATAAGTTACCCATAAACCATGAGATGTTTCTACACTCATAAACATACTGGCAGGTTCAATGGGTTTAAAATAAAAACACATTATGTAGAGGGGATAAAGTGGTAAGAGGAACATGGGAGAAATTGGACAGGAAAAAATGTGGGAAGAACTTGATCAAAACGTGTTGCATATATGTATGTATGTAATTCTCAAACAATAAAAAGAATTTAATTAAAATTAAAGACCAAAATGTTCTGAAACAAAAATGATAAATAGGGTACAATAAAATGAATATAATATATATGAAAAAAGCAATTGGAGCCATTCTCATTCCCCATCCTGCCTCTATTCCATTATTCTGCTTTTTTAGAAATGTTTGCGAAAGAATTAAACAATTACTGGAGTATTAGCTATTAAAAATCTGAATCAAGATGCTTTCACTTTCTATTTTTATCATGCCTTATTATACAAGGGCAATAGTCAAGTTACCTTAATAACAGCTAGAAGAAACACTGCTAATCCCATTTGTCACAGGGCAGCTATCATCAAAGCCAATTTCTGTGTAATTAAAGGGTGCTCCCAGGGACTGTAGTAAGAACTTGGAAACTGCCCATGGGTCGGGGGGAAGTAGGAGGACGTTTTCATTTCATAGACAGCAACCATATTGAAGCCATTTCTGAAACACACTGATAATCTTCGCTTTTGAATTTACATTAAAGAACTCAATAGTTGCTACCAGTGTGAATAGCTCACGCTTCCAAACTGACTCATGTCCCGCAGAGATTAAGGACACAAGCCTCTAGAAGATTAGCACGTCACTTGGTTTAAGTGACACTCAATCCATTTTATTGACATAGACTCCATCCTGCAAAACAAGCACTTTGTGACGGAGGCAAATGAAGATTTGGTGCGCCTCTCCAGAGCACCTAGGTTGCTTTTGCACATTCAAGCTAGCTAAGGGAGGCCGTGTTTCGAAATGAAACTGCAGCCCTTATTACAGAAGGGGAGTGGGCACAGGCCTACGAATACTAATTCGGGGCAGCATACCGAGATACTTCACATTGCCTTTTAATTTTACCCAAGTCTTGCTGTGGCCCGACGTTATTAAGCCATACTCATTGAATTCGGCAGGCTATTACTTTGCATTGTTAAGATTCCTACTGCATTTCGCCATTCAATTGTGAAGCCAAATAGGCTTTGATTTGATTTCTAATTGTTTGTTTTCAGTGCTGTGGACCTGGGTGTCTTGCTTCTGTGAGGAGGAGATGAACATCAGGGAGTGGGTGAAAAGTTCTCTCATTTACCTCTAACGTCATCTCACAGAGTGTGGGCCGGATCCCACCTCTGCTAAGACAGCTATATTACACAGACGGGAGCCATTACTGAATTTCAACGTGTGCGGATACCTTGGAGAGCTGACATTTTATAGTGTTCCCACCAGCTTCCTGGACTCCATTATTATGGGAAAATAAGCCTGTGCTAACACCTTGGCAAATAACACTACCACGCTTTCCCTTTTGTTTTCCGTCTGCAACACAGAAACACAACATGTCCTGAAGTTCAAAGGGACTCTAAAGCAAGACTGCCATGCCGATGTGAAGGTTTTATCAGAGAAAACATATTACCCAGCATGAAAGCCATCATTTCCAGAAAATAGAACCACAGTTCAGACATTTTTAAAAAATCTCCTTATACAGAAGTTAAAAAAAATAATGCTATACTAGACTTTATTTCATTGTAACTTAACATTTAAACTGCAATAAATTATTGGAAATAGGTCACAACAATCAAATTTTGATAGAAAGAACATTTTCAAGTGTTTATTATTTTTATAATCCAATAATTACTTTCTTTGGTTATTTACCACAAGAGAAATGACTTTGCTTGGTTATGTTTATTCCTTGACTTACTTCATTTATTGCATTAGGCGTGCAATTTAATTCTTAAAGTTATTAATTATTTGAACACTTGTAAGCAACTGCTACATTACTGGCTTTGTTTTATTTTATGTGTTAGAACAATAGCTGACCAAGAGGGTCTGGAAAAGAGAATTGAAATAAGCTGGTTCATTTGATGGAAACTTCTTGTATTATTTTTAATTATTGCTTTTTTTTTTTCAAGACAAGGTTTCTCTGTAGCTTTGGTGCCTGTCCCGGAACTAGCTCTTGTAGACCAGGCTGGCCTCGAACTCCCAGAGATCCGCCTGCCTCTGCCTCCTAAGTGCTGGGATTAAAGGCGTGCGCCACCACCGCCCGGCTTATTGCTTTATTTTTTAACATTAAAATAATCAAATCATTTCCTCCTTTCCATTCTCCCCTCCAAACTTTGTAATATACCCCTCACTGGCCACTTTCAATGGACTATTCCTTCATTAATTGTTATTACACACACACCCATACACACAAAGGCACACACACACACACACACACACACACACACACTGGTTTTAATATGCAGCATAGAAAGACAAGATGTCCTGAGGGTCAAAGGGGCCCTCAATCAAGTCAAGCTTCCAATGGCAGCATAAGGGTTTCATCAGAGAAAACATACTATCTACCATGAAAATTATCAATTACACACAATATTCCCACTATTCAAACATTTTTATAAATCTATTCATAAAGAAGTTAGGAACATATTTATACATATGTTTATGTATTTGTTCCTAAAATTCATAAAATTATAACCTGTTCTGCATGTTATTTATAAGCCTGTTTTCAGAGTAGCTATTTGGTGGTTGGATAATCGCATGATGAACACTGAGGACAACTCCTAGCTCTTCATCTCCATGGTCTTGGGGCCCAGATTTTGCGTGCTCAGCATAATTGTATATATTCTAATTCAGTCACATCCAGAAATACCAGAGGCACATAGAGGAAACTGAATCTTGTCACTGTATCCTTTGTGGTTGTACTATCTCACAATCTATACTGATTTTCAGCAATCTATAATCACACCCTGAGATATAGACTTCCTTGAAACTGGGATGAAGAAGAGAACTTTTTAATTCCCGAGGGAATGGTGAACTACTGGTTCTCAGCAAACACATATTCAGGGGTGGTTATGACCTAACCATGAGGAGACTGACTGCACTAATACAGAGAAGTGAAGAAGTCAGTTTACATTAAAGAATCACTCTTTATGCAATAGACTAAAAATCTTCTACAAAAATGAAACAACTTTCAAACAGTACAGAAACAGGCCATTCGAGGAAATTTCTTCACATTTCTGATTTTCTTCTTGCAAATATATTGCATTTTAAAATCGCTTTAAAATGGTGCTCATACATGTCCTCCCCATTTCACAAAAACACAGCATGTTTGTGTCTAAGATTTCACTGTAGGAACCAGAAGGTGCCTAAAACTGTGCTCCAGAGACCATTTAATATGCTTTATATTATTAAAGAATGAAAACTGCTGAATAGTATAATGTTGACTCTCTATTGCCCATGTGACTAAAGTAGAAATAAAACATAGACTCTGCCTATCTTGTACTCTGGGATGCTAATTCCAATCAAAGTAAATTGCTTGCAAAAACCAACACTTCTATTATAACTCTGTAAGTATTCCTGGACTTATAATGTTTTTCCCCTTTTATTGAAAATAGATTTTTTTATATTATATTCTGATTATAGTTTTCTCTCCGTCTATTCTTCTCAGTTCCTCAACACCTCTGCTCCCAGCCTGTTCCACACCATTTCTGACTCTCATTAGGTAGTAACCAGGTGTCTAAAGAATAATACTAAAATAATAAATAATGAAATAAAAGAAAAAGTAACACATCAGACAGTACAAATTGAAGGAATAGAGTCAAGAGAAGGCACAAAAAAACAGATATAGATATAGAGACCCACTCATTCCTATACTCTAGAATCTTGAAAAACACCAAACTGGAAGCCAAAATGTGTAAGGTAGGAACTGTTGAGTAAAAGAGAGGGAAAAAACAAAAATGAATGAATGAGTGAATAAAAATTAAAATAAAATTAAAGCAATGAAAAAAGCCCTGGCATGACATTATGAGATAAGGAACCTTCAAAGATGATTTTGTATTGAGTTTGTTTTCTGATGACCATGCATTCATTATTAACCAAGTGAAACTCTCTTGGAGGAAGTTGGGTTATTATGTGGGAGGGGTTATCATTTGTAGACTAACTCTGGTGGTGGATGGGGTTTTAGGAACTTCCAGCTCTAGGACTCCATCCAGTGCAGACTCTGCATGCTGCCTCAGTCTCGGTGAGTTCACATATGCTCCAGTCCAGCTGTGTTTAGGTGGCCTTGCTTTCTTGGTGTCTTCCATTCCCCCTGGATCTTAAACTATTTCTGATTGCTCTTCTGTAGTGTTCTTTGAGCCCCAAAGGGAGGCATTTATCTTCATCACTTAAATCCTCATCTGTCAATTGTGTTTCTGCAGTGCTGTTTTGCAATTTAAATGTACATTTTTATACTCATAAAATTTTTTATCTTATCAGTTTCTTAGGGACCACTTTGTTTTGTTATTTTTTTTCTCTTGCTTTTTTTGTCTATTTGTGTGTGTGTGTGTGTGTGTGTGTGTGTGAACACTAATCTTGGATTTTTAATCTCTACTGATTTTTTTTTATTTTTTTAAGTTAGTAGCTAGAACAACACATTTCAAGTTGAGAACAGAAATGACCAGAGCCATTTCTTATTCCTGATATTAAGAAAATTATTTTTAGAATATTACTATAATTCAAATATATGTTAATGCTTCAGGGCTTACTTTTACGTTGTGTAACTATTTCACTTATCCTGACAGATCTATTCAGAAGACTAGAATGCTACTAATACAGCAATAAGATGAATTACACACTCTGGACATTTTAAAATATGATCAAGAGATGATTATAATATTCCTTAGCTTGTTTTTCTGTTGGTGACAGTTTGCAAAGCCTTAACCAGGATATTGACATGATAAAAATGACCGAAATCCTTTATCTTTCGTTAGTTTTACAAGTTACAATTTATTTACTTATGGACACTATTTTATATGTAATTTTAAAGCACACACAGACTTTTCTTACTTACAGAACAGTCAATGCTTAAAACAGACCCAAATTCATCATGGAATTTAACTTTTTCTAAATATTTTACCTGCCTTGACTTTTTCCACCTTGAACCCTTGACATTAAGTCATTTCCCTTTTCATATTCTGTACTTCCAATATTTGTCAAATAATCTCTTGCTAAAGTACATTCTTATTTTGATAGAACATAATTCCCTGAGCATTCCATATTGTTGAACTATATTTCAATAATCTATTCCTTTCAATTGCTGAGGAAACTTCCATGCTACAAATCCATACTCTCTAGCTGGGTTCCATCACTTTTTGATATCAGCTGCATAGAACATCTGTAAAACTTTTTGTGCGAGCATTTAACTTTATGACTGTGGATTAGAGTGTTAAATTTGGAGCATAGGCTCCAGTCCCTCACATCTATCCTAGGCCCCTGACCCTGAGAATTAGCACTCTGGACTCCAAATCCCAGCAGGCCAGGTCCCACAGAATATTTAAGTGAGCTCCAAAAAGAGGAACACGTGGTCTTTTCTTCCTCCTGCTGGTCACATTTAAAGGGCTTCCAGATTACCCCTGAGGCTACCCGAGAGTGCAGAACTCCCATTAAAAGTGAATATCTCTTAATTTGGCTTGTTTTGATTTGACTTGATTGGGATTTTGCATCGGCAGAGAGCTCGGGTTAGGAAAATATTCCTAACGTAGAGGTTGAAGACAATTAGCCAGGAGTTAAAATACTCTGATGTTTAATTAATAAGAAATTTCAACTTATGTTCACAATGCTTACGCCAATACCTGACCTCACTACATATAAATGTAAGTCAATTTCTACCCATGAATCATTTGTTCGTGAAATGGTATTTGCAGAGAAAGTCATCAAAAATGATCACCTTAAGCAATTCAGTGGTGACACATGGCCTTAATACCAGCATGTGGGCAACAGAGTCAGGCAGATCTCTACGAGTTTGGTCTGTAAGAGCTAGTTCCAGAACAGGATCTAAAACTAAAGAGAAATCATGTCTCAAACAATAAATAAATAAAAAATAATAAACACCTTGACACGAACTCGATGTGATGACCCAAGCCAACGTAAAAGTTTTGAAAGATTTAATGTTCCTGGGGAAAGATACAAGTAAAATGAACCTAGGCATCAGACTCCACGTGAATAAAGCAAATCTGAGATGGGTTCCCTAGTTCCGAATACCAGGTGAACGCTACAGGGCACTCAGGTGAGGAAAGAGCAAATGCTTAGGGATCTCCATTTGTAGCAATAGTCTCAGTGTCTATGGAGAAAGTGAGAACTAAACACTTGAGAAAGAACCTCTGCTCAGTAATCTCCATGACAAAATTTGATATGCTGAGCTAGACAGTACACTCTGAAAGTACCTAAAATAATTTACAATTTCAGAGATTTTTATTATAAACTTTCTTCTTTTGCGAATAGGTAGTTTAGTGTTTTGCTTAAAAGCGTGACATTTTCACATTTTAGAAGCAGATAAGACATGCACATAGTGGCCAGTAGTCTATAACATGTCTGGAAGTAAAACTTCCTCTGTATTTGCTTTATCTTTTAAGGTGCTTTATTAATTTAAATACAACATTCATATCTTCTGGGAAGAAAATTTCAGGTGGTTATCTCCTATATTCGAACCCTTGCTATTTGCTTGATACGTCTGAGAGCTGTAATCTTTAACTGACATTAAGATAATTAAAGGGGAAAACCATACTTTCCAAAATAGATTTATCAAAATTGATAGCTTTCCTTGTGAAATTATAATATTAAATATATATATATATATATATTCTTCTACTGCTAGAATTATTACAAATAGTTTCTTTAAAAATACATTGCTTTAAATCTTCTTTTATGATCACATTACCTACATTTGGGCTCTTTTACAATGTCTCGAGTGTGGCATTGATGTAAGGTAATCTATCGTTATGATGGAGATGTTATAATCCTATAATCTTTTTATTAGTGTATATTTACTTTTTATTCATTTTACATACCAAATAGAAATCTGCCTCCCTCCCCTCTTCCTGCTTCCTCCTGCACCTACCTCCAACCCACACCTCATCCTCTCCTCAGAAAGGGTAAAACCTGACATAGGGTGTCAACAATGCCTGGTACATTCAGTTGAGGCAGGATCAATTTCTTGCTCCCTCATCAAGACTGAGCAATGTGTCCCACTATACAGAATGGATTTCAAAAAGCCAACTCATGCACTAGGGGTAGTACGTAGTTCCACTGCCAGGAGTCCCAAAAATAAACAAATACAAAACTGTTGCCCCAATGCAAAGGGCCTAATTCAGTCTCATGCAGGTCCTCCAGCTATAGGTCTAGAGTTCAGTCAACTGTATATGTTAGTTTCCCTGAATAATCGTAATTTAAAGAGAATAATCAAGGCACAGAGAAGGAACACAGGTCAGCCAAGGCCAATTAGTTATTACGTAACAGATCAAGTGTTTCCCTAAGAAGTCTATCACCAACATCTTGATATTTAAAAATGGATAGAGTATGACTGTTATAACAAACCAATTATGATATTAAACAGATTTTCTTTATATATTGATATATAATGAAAAATCATATATATGTATATATATATATATATTCATATATAAAATTCCCTGTGTGGGTGTGTTTGTCTGTGTGCTTTTGCTACTTTTGAAGGGCCAAAATAAATTTAAAAGTACATCTGGAAACAAGCAATATCTGAATTACTTAAAAACTCAATTTTAGCAAATGAAGAATTAGATGAGTTTTTATTTGGCCGGTAAATGACTGCTACAAAATGTTCTAAAGGAAGAAAATTCCAAAGTAGTATTTAAGGATGCACTTTACATATAAAATAGGTTTTATTTCAGCAAAGAAAGTGGTAGCAAAATCTACACACTGTGTTAGACATAGAAATTGAATGTCAATCTTTACAACATCCCCAACACTAGCATAGTGTCCTGAACATTTTAATTCTGAATGTTTAATCATTTAATAATTTTTTGCAGTGTCTTGCTAGGAACATTTTCTTGGCAAGTTATTTTTGTGAGAAAAATAGACTCTAAATTTTTTGTAGAATATTCCTTTACCAAAAGAAATAATAACTAACTTTATATATTGAAAAGAAGACCATAAAATGTATGGGATATATAGCTAAATTATCACTTGTAATAATTATCCCAAAATGAAAAGAAATATGAGAGGGTAAAATTGGTCTGTAAGAAAAACAGAGTTGATGTATTCAAATATAATAATATGAACATTTTTGTATAGGCAATATTTGCAAAGGCCTAAGGATTAAACAAAAAAGAAGAGGAGAGTTACAATAGGAAGCTTTCACTCCCTGATTTCTGAGAGCAATGTAAGTAAAAGTTACATCAACTATTGAGTCTGTAGGTTTCTGTACTGTACTCCAGAGAACTACTCAGCTGGAGCTGCAACTCTCCTAGATAAATGTCACTTTCTCAATCAATGTTGATCTGGAAAAGATAAGGAGTTAGGTAAGAAGATAAAATTTGTTATGACATCTAGAGAGGGCTCTCTACAGGCAAAGGAACAGAGATTAGGAGGCAGTATACACAGATTAACGTCTCAGGACAGGTCAGGGTGGGGATGAGAAGAATCTTGCTATGGAGAAACTACAGAGCACTACTCAAAAGCCATAGCCTTTTTCTAAGATAACAAATATCAAAAACTATAGCCTTTTTCTAAGCTAACAAATATCAGCCTCAAATTCTTCTATGTTTTCATCTCTAAAGTGTCTATTTGATATTTATACTATCCATATATGTTTTTTCTATTTATTTATTTATTTATTTATTTATTTATTTAATAAAGATTTCTGTCTCTTCCCCACCGCCTCCTCCCCTTTCCCTCCCCCTCCCCCAATCAAGTTCCCCTCCCTCGTCAGCCCTAAGAGCAATCAGGGTTCCCTGCCCTGTGGGAAGTCCAAGGACTACCCACCTCCATCCAGGCCTAGTAAGGTGAGCATCCAAACTGCCTAGGCTCCCACGAAACCAATTGGTGCAGTAGGATCAAAAACCCATTGCCATTGTTCTTGGGGTCTCAGTAGTCTTCATTGTCCGCTATGTTCAACGAGACCGGTTTTAACCCAGGCTTTTTCAGACCCAGGCCAGCTGGCCTTGGTGAGTTCCCGATAGAACATCCCCATTGTCTCAGTGTGTGGGTGCACCCCTCGCGGACCTGAGTTCCTTGCTCGTGCTCTCTCTCCTTCTGCTCCTGATTGGGACCTTGAGATTTCAGTCCGGTGCTCCAATGTGGGTCTCTGTCTCTGTCTCCTTTCAGCGCCTGATGAAGGTTAATATTCAGGAGGATGCCTATAGGTTTTTCTTTGGGTTCTCCTTCTTATTTAGCTTCTCTATGATCTCGAATTATAGGCTCAATGTCCTTTATTTATGGCTAGAAACCAAATATGAGTGAGTACATCCCATGTTCCTCTTTTTGGGTCTGGCTTACCTCACTCAGGATAGTGTTGTAATTACCTTTCTTTCTATTGGCCAAATGTTTTTATGCTGTTTCAAGGGAATTGTTTCCATGTGTGTATGTGTTCATTTATAAGTTTAACAATTGTTCTTCTAATTGAGGTTGGACCCAGTATTCTATGTAATAGGTAAGTGATAAGAAACATGTAATGACAGTGCAACAAATTGTTTACACTTTTGACATTATAGCCTCATGACAGAATAACATTTCAGTGATAATCCAGACAGAAATATAACTTAAATCGATAAATGGATAATAATCAAATAATTCCAAATTTAGAGATTTTTTGGCTTAATAACTTGCATTGTTCAAACACACAAGGATCAAAAATGTGAAGACTCAATGAAACATTATTATAGGCTGAAATGTCCTAAATGTATACATTTCAATGGCAGTTTTACTAAAAACAAATATGACATTAGGTTCTCACACAGGTACCTTTAATGCCTCTAATCTTCATGCTGATATCATTTATGATTACTATTATTAATGGCTTCTTTTATGATATTATCATTTTACTTCTCAAATAAGAAAAAAGTGAATATTTAAAAATTAATGGTATTTTCCTTTTTGTTGTATTAATTTTTAAATTTATGTACAAGTTTTTTTACATATTCCATTACTTATGCTACTCAGTAATTTTCTCTAAAACACTTGAAAAAATAAAGTTGATTAATAGCATTTATAGTATTACAATTATACAAATTGTATTTATTAGTGAAACTCATTAACTTAATTAAATTTTCTACCATCTGCTTACTTCTGGGAATTTCTCCAAACTTCTAATATCTTATTTTTGTATTTCCCAATTTTTAAATTTTATTTATTGATTTCTTTTTTATATATTTTCTACGACTTTTACTGTGGCCTTTAAAAATTGTAGTTATATGTAACAAGTCTGAAAATTGGAGCCACAATTCACATCTATATATAGACTATGTTACATAATTTTCTTAAAATTTTAATTTATATAAACAGTAATTTAAACTATGCAATTACATATACTCTTCTTAATGATTTTCCTTCTAAATCTATACTTTAAAATGAGTAGAACATTGTTGTAATAGTATTGGTTCAATAGCCACCTGTACCTTTAGATATTTCTCAAAACTACTCAAGCAATGTGTGTGACAACAATAGACAAACACAAAAGAAAGATCTGAGCTCAATGGTAAATGAGTAGGGATAACAAATTTTGAATTACTCTTCATTAACATTTTCTTTTTTCTAATTTCTTTTCTTACTTTTTTAAAAAAGAAAACAAACTATCTTTCTTCATTTTGCATTCCAATCCCATTTCCCACTCCCTCCCCTCCTCCTATTTTGCCACCTTCCCCCACACCACATCCCCCATCCACTCCTCAGAGAGGGTAAGGTTCATTGATTTGGAGAATGTTCAAGGCCCTCCCTATTATATCTAGGCTGAACTGGTATCACATCTAAAGAGAATAGGATCCCCAAAAGACAGTACAAGCACTAGGGATGAATACTGGTGCCACCACCAATGGTCCTGCTGTCTGTCCCAGTCATATACATGCCACCCTCATTCAGAGGGTCTAGTTTGGCCCTGTGCTGGTTCCTTCCCTGTCCAGCTAGAGTTGGTGAGCTCCCATTATCTCAGTAAACTGTTTAAGGGTGGGTGTCCCCATCATCTTGAAATCTTTGCTCATTTTCTCACTCTTCCCACACTTTGACTGGACTTTGAGAGTTCAGTGCAGTGCTCTGTTGACGGTCTCTGCCTCTGTTTCCATCAGGTGTTGGATGAAGGTTCCATAGTGACATCAAGATGATCATCAATCTAACTACAGGGAAAGACAGTTGGGCATCCTCTCCTGTATCACAGAGGGTCTTAGCTAGGATCATCCTTATAGATTCCTGGGAATTTCTCTAGTGCCAGAATTATTGTTGGCCCACGATGTCTCCCTCAATCAAAACACCTCTTTCCTTGCTCTCATCTCTGTCCTTTCTCCATCTCTATTGTCCTGTTCCATTAAGTTCTCCTTCCCCATCCCATTCTCCCCTCCTCTTACTCTTCTACCCTCCCTACTCCGCTCATCCTTATGCTCCCAATTTTGTCAGGCGATCTCTTTTTCTCTTTTCCTTTTCCGGGTGATCAACGTATGTTTTTCTTGGGGTTCAACTTATTACTTAGCTTCTCTAGGATCATGAATTATAGGTTCAATATCCTTTGCTTTACTGCTAGTATTAACTTATGAGTGTGCACATACCATGTTCATCTTTCTGGTGGGAATGTAAATTAGGGCAAGCACTCTAAAAGTCATTATGGTGGTTTCTCAGAAAATTGGGAATCAACCTATGTTGGAATTAGCAATATCACTTTTGGGCATACACGCAAAGGATGTTCAATCATACTAGAAGGACATTTGTTCAGTAACATTTTCATACTCACTTGTTTAAATATTCGTCTCAACTGTAAGCACTAATAAGAGCACTGTTAAGGATCAATTTTCTCAGAAATATAACAAAATGCTCAATATACCCCAATCTTTTATTACAAATATGCAACTGATACAACTGTATTTATGTATTAAAAGTCATAAAATAGCATATACTCAAATAATTACTAATTATTAAAATATACTTATGCAATTATTCTAGTTTTACTGTAATCACTGAAAAATTATATAGCAGAACACATTGCCATACATCAACACAAATATAATAAAAATATGTGAACATGTTTGCTAAAAAATTGATTCTTCTAACCTCTAAGTCTATTCTTGTGAGAAGAATTATGCTAATTACCTTTGAAAACCAAGAATATTTACTGAGTATAGTTTAATGTTGTTTTTGAGAATTATAGATTGGGCATTCTTCCCTGTGACATATAAAAACTAAAAATAGTGCAAATAAAATTCTGCTCCAATATTTTAAATATGATTATCATAATAAATGTTGGTTTTGTTCTCAATATTAAAAAAAACATGTTAAGCATATGGATATTAAGTACTTTCTCACTGAAAACATAATAATGACAAAAATTGGAAATTAGAGAAATAATGGATACTGATCATACACTAACATTTTTTCTATAGTTATTTAAGAGTATTTAGTAAAAGTAAAATAACTATCCATATACATTGGCTAAAATTTCATCAGTTTTGGCAAGTAATTTTTCTTGGTGTATATCATGTTCATATAGAATTATAAAATATACCATAACTAATGAAGCAGTATTCAATGCAAGAGAGCCTGTATTCCAGGATCTCTCAAGAATAATTCCTATGTGGCTTCTAAACTGGTTTTTGTTTTGCTTTTATCTAATGATAATTTTTGTTATTGTAAAAGTCATGTGATCTCCAATTTTAATTATCTCTAACTTTTAGCTATTCTCTACTTAGGACCAAAATGTTCTTTTTATAGTGGTTACTATATTCAGTCTGTAATGAGGAATAGGAAAATCGCTTCCTAAATATTGGTAGGATGCTCTGTGAATCTAATGATTTCCAAGTAAAAAAAATCTTTTGCTTTCCCAAATATGTGTAGTATGATAAGCCCTATTATAGCTGGATCTTTACACTTACTAAAAAGTCCTGAAGGTTGCTTAATATTTACTAGGAGAAAAGTAGAAAGGTCAGTATTCACTGTTAAGTAAAGTCAAATGCAAACCACACCTATCATGTTGCCATTATTATAGGTGTGCAATGTTGTGTCATGCTCAACCTCAGAACAACCAAGTGAGTTGTTTCAAAAATCACAATCTCTGTACATAAACCTCAGGGGTCTTTGTGAATACGTGGGCAGTTGATTTTATTAACCAGGGGAACACGAGCTTACAGTGAGAGTGTGCCTTTTAGAAATTTCAGAGAGGCTCACACCCATGAGGTCTCTACAACATGACTGCTTAAGCAGTACCTGAAGATCAAGGATATCAGTAGGGAGGCTAACATGGACTGGGGAAGCCTAAGTAGCCACAACCCCAGACAAAGAGCTACAGACAAGAGCGGGAGGACTGCTCTTCCTTGAGGTAACATCATACAGGGTGAGCAGTTTGTAGTTGTGTGTTTGCAACTATAGTTTTAAGTATATAGATAAAAGTTGCAAAATTAAACCATACAACAGAGACAGCGGAAAGAAAACCTTTAGTATTACTAAGTACATAAGCAGAAGGAAGCATGGTAGGAACCACCAAGAACACATTACAGGGAATAAAGACAGATAGACTCTTAAAGGTACAACAGCATAAGGAATGAGGGAACCAAATACCAAATAATACAGTTTTTCCTGTTTTGTTGACTGTTTCTTTTACAAACCTAAGCAGAAAAACAAGTAGAGTAGAGTGCTCTATTGTCCATGAAGAACTAATATATCAATAATACAAAACACAAACTTTCAACTAATAATCAATAATCGAAGTGAAAATGCAATGTTTCTAAAATTCTAGGACCTAGGAATCAGTGAAAAAAGTGCATCATTTGTCGTTCTTATACTGACTTAATTTGTGTATTATGATCTCTAGTGACATCCATTTTCTTGAAATTGACAGAAGCTCTTTGCTCTTTACAACTGAAAAAAAAAATCTAACTTGTTTTATAGAAGTGTGAAGATTGAGAGGGATGGTTATATTTATAACATGAATATACAAGAATTAATCAAAACTAGATGTTGGATTAGAACAGAGTAAGTAGAGAGGGTCATGGTCATGGTCTCCATAAGACCCACTGTGTAGGAGTTTCCTCCAAATTGAACTATTTCAATTCTGGGAGGAGGAGGAAGTATGTAAGACTCAAGAAGCTCAGAAAATTACAAACTCCTCCTCTAGGTTCTATAAGTAGTAAAATACGTTCAAGGAAATAAGAAACCAATGGGCAGAGGGGCAAGAAAACTGGGCCCAAACCTCCAATGCAGCTTCGTTAATTGCTGTCCAGATTTGGGGCCGATTTTTGTCTAGTAACTGCCTCTGAATCATTCATTTTCCTGAAAGTAACCCCTCAAATATAATTAAACTAGACTCAGACAGAATCAGATCTTTTGATTAGTGTAGGTGTAAAGACATTTGTTCACATCTTTCCCTACAAAAATATCAAATGGAACAAGTAAAGCAAAACAAAATAAGGATCTCCCGTTGAAGAAGAAAGATCCAAGTCTATTAAATAGCATGAAGTATTGAGAGGGTTAAAGAGTCACTGGGGATAAGGTGTGCTGGTTGAAAGGTTCAGCAGCTAAAGGCTTTTGACTAAATTAAAGATCAAAGTTCAACAGTTAGGACACACATGGTGGGGGAAAACAAATGAGACAGATTGCTCTCTGACTTCTACATATTTGCCTAGTTCACTTAAGCATATACACACATGTGCACAGGAACAGAATAAATAATGGATAAATGAAAAAAAAAAACACATAGAGAGGCAATGGGAAAATGTAGTAACCTAAGTGGGCATTCAAACCAGCATTATGAGCAATGGATAAAATATGGTAAAAGTTGTACAGTGAGTACAACTGCACCTATTTCATCAGGATCATCCATTTCAGAGTCTCCCCACAAGAGAATCTGAACTGAGGAGTGTTCTTAGTCCTTCCTAACATTGCCTGTGAACATGTTAGTTAAAGGACTGAGCGTGGAGTCAGAGAATGTGATCTGCTTTCCACTTAACTGTGTGCCTGGAACAAGGTCTTTTGTGGGTCTTCATTCTTCTCTTCCTCTATTCTTGCTGGATGATGTGTTCTGAAATCATCCCTATAAAGGGCCGTTTGTGGGTCATTTAAAATTACCCTCTATCTCCCATGGGAAAAGGACAGCTGGAGAGTATTTCAGCTGTATCTGTCTGTAAAATCCAAATGGTAGTCCAGAGCCTTAGGGAATTGATTAACTCAAAACCCATGTGTATCATTGTGGCCTGGCTTCCCAGAACCTCATCCACAGCCTGCTGATGCACTTGTCTCCCATGCCTCGTTGACACACTTTCCACTGGGAACTGACACTTTTTAGTCTTGTAGATTTCCTAATTAGCTAGAGGAGAGGAGGGATAAATGTACTGTCAAGATGTATAAAGAAGATAAATTAGGAAAGGTGTGATAGCGATACAAACTCTAAAGCAGGGCACTCTAAGTGGCTATTTTACTGAATCAACAAATGGAAACACAAAGTAGAATGAACTAGGAAGCTTTGAAAGTTTCTTGAGATTTTGGTTATTCTTTTATTTTTAAAATACAAAACTAAGCCAGGTGCTGGTGGCTCACACCTTTAATCCCAGCACTAGGGAGGCAGAGGCAGGCAGATCTCTGTGAGTTTAAGGCCAGCCTGGTCTACAAGAGCTAGTTTCAGGACAGGCTCTAAAACTACAGAGAAACCTTGTCTCGAAAAAGCAAGCAAACCAACAAACCAAAAACTCTATATATTGTCACTCACACACTGAGAGTGAATGATTTTAATATCCCACTCTTATGAATGGACATGTTATCCAGATCAATAAATAAGTATAGAAATACAATGATGTGAATTAAAGAGAACCCTTTTCCAGTGCTGCTCTGACTGCAAACTTCGAAAGCTACTATGGAAATCAATGAGTCTGTTCCTAATGAAGTTGTGCATCTACCTCCAGATTCAGTTATATAATNCACCCATGCAATTCATTGTGATTCATTTTTAGGTTTTCATTAGATGCTTATGTTATGGAAGTCATATCTATGCAATTCAGAAACAAACCCCAAAGAAAAATCAATCTTTTAAAAAACATTCTTTATGTCATATTAATCTAACCCAGGGTTCAGAAAATAAGTGCCTTATTTTATAAAATTCCACCTCCTTTGATTAGACTGCATGGTCTGTGTTAGCTGGTGGATCTTCTTTTGGCCCTGATTGGTGATCTAGCAAAGTGAAGTTATGTCATTTGGTCGGGATTTTACATGTGTTTTATTTTGATGCTCGTCCTACGTGACTTCTCTCTTCTGTCCATCAATATTCCTAGCTAATTCTCAGATATTTTTACAAAGGTATTTTCATATTGGCTTTTCATATGTACTACCTCAAGACCATTTGAAATGAAAGGTAATAGGTTTTTTTTTTGAATTTACTAATTACCTTTAAAATGTTAGCCACATACCAAAGGTGAACAAAGCTTTGTTGGTACTATTGTCTTTTGCTTTTCATTTTTGTCTTGTTTTGTTCTTTTTCCATTTTGGATTGTTTAGTCACTTCTTATTACCATTTATTACAACTTTTACTTCATATATTAATAGTATGTACTCTTTGATGACAATACTCTGTGAATGTGAAAAATCTCATTATGTTTTTATAAATCATCTATATTATATTGTTTGCACATTCTCTAATATCAATGAGAGAAAAATTGAGAATAAAAATAACAAGGCTTTTGCAGAAACATTCTGCTAAAACACACTGCATATTGTTCCTTACATTTTATGTGTATACTAACAGGGAATTTAGAAAAGGTAACATCAATAGTTTTGTTTGCAATAACTTTTTGATTTGATGTCATGGAATAATAAAATTCAACATGCTCAAGAAATTATTTACATATTATTTTAATGGTTTTAAATTTTTCCAGTGAGATTTCCATGATTACTGAATTCTTTTTTTTTGTTTTGTATGTATGTATATATATATATATATATATATATATATATATATATATATATCCAAAGGATGATACATCCTACTACAGACACACATGTTCAACAACGGTTATTGTTGCTCCATTAATAATAGCCAAAACTGAGAACAATCTAGGTGTCCATCAATGGATATATGGATAAAAAAAAAATGTGGTACCTTATAAGAGTGTAATCACACTCATCGCTTAAAAAACTGAAATCATGAGGTTACAGGTAGATGAATAAAGCTAGACAAAGAATCTGGAATGAGGCCATCCATGTGTGAATATTCACCAATAAGTCTTTAAGAAGCAAACTAAAGTCTGTATCACTACAAAGGTTGTATATAAAGGACTAGGGAAGAGGGAAAGATCTCTTTATGAAGATTATAGAATAGATAGATAAAAATGAATAAGGTGGGGGAATGGAACTTGAAAAAAAAGGAAGAATGGGTAAGGGGAAGAATGTGTGAGGAACAGCTTAAACCAAAAGCCACTGGGATGGTTATACGGAAACCTAAACATTATGAAGGTTATATATGCATTCACCAAAGAATGGAGAGAATAGACACCAAAAATACCTCTCTCATTGCCAAGAAATGAAAAAGGAAGTTTTAAATACTGGGAATGGACTATACATATACATATGGTATTGGCCAAAGGGAAACCAAAGGAACCCACACATAATCAAGGCTATCAGTTCATTTTTCACAAAATAAGTGTAAGGCCCTATTGCTGAAGACAGCTCCTATATAACTCACTGAACAATGAGAAGTTAAGCTAATGTGTAGCAATATTGCTTTGTATTTTTAATAAATAAAGCTTGCCTGAAGACAGAAAATTAAAACAGCCAAGCCACTAGAGAAGTCTTACCTCTCTCTACAATGGCTGGATGACTGCAGATTAAGCCCTGAGCCTCTGTCTCCTCCTGTCTGATATTCCCCTTAGTGTTGAAATTAAAGACATTTGACTCCCTAGTACTGGGGTTAAAAGTGAGTCACCAATCCCTGATCTGTTTCTGCATTGATCTTGTGTAGAGTAGGGTAGCCTTGAACTCACAGAAATTCATCTTCCTCTATCTCCCAAATCCTGGGATTAAAAGTGTGTGCAAAAACTGCTTGGCCTATACGGCTGATTAGCGTGTCTGTTTTGTGTTCTGTTCTTCAGGCAAACATTATTAATTGAAATATAAATGAAATATCACTACAGCAATCAGGCAAGCATTATTTATTAAAATACAAATGAACTATGACTATACTAATACCTACTTTGAGTTTTCACCCCTAAATATGTTCATGGTATGTTACACACTACCAAAAGAGAAAGGCAAGCCTCAACACAGCTATAAACCCTTCAATCTATGATCCCAGCCTTCTTGTAAAATACATTGGTATAAAAGTGGCACAACGCTTGTGGGAGCAACCAACAAATATCTGATTGGATTTCAGTCCTAGTATATAAGATAAAACCCAAATCTGACATGCTTTTGCTACCAAAAACCTGAGACTAGATTGAGAAAACCAAATTCTTCTCTCCTGATAGAGAAACATAACAGTAAAATGACTACTAATGACATTGGATCATGGTTCATTGCCTTCTTCTGCCATCAACACAGAAGCTTCCTGCTGTAGCAGATGGGAACGAATGAAGACATCCCCAGCCAAACAATGTACAAGAGTGAGAGACCTTGGAACACTAAGTCCTAAATGAAATGATACCATCAAATTTCTTCTCTCAGGACTCAGGGAGCCCTAAGGAAAGGAGGTGGAAAGATTTTAAGATTCAAAGGGGATGGAGGACAACTAGGAAAGAAGGCCTTCGAAAACCAGCCCAACTAAAGGAAGTACGAATTCACAGATCATGAACAGGTCTGCACCGGATGGAGTTCCAGCACTGAGAAGAGGAGTGGACAAAAAACCCTATATCTACTCAGAAGCTATTTCTGATTGATACTTTCTTGCAAATTAAAATTCGTTTTCTTCATCAGAATCCCACTGGAAATACAAATCTATCTTAAGTATAGGCTCCAATGCTTAGCAGTAGACAGTTAACACAAAACAGCCTAAAGGACATCCTCAGAGATTCTCTCATCTCCTGTCATTTATTCATATGCTTACTTACTCATACATTACAAGTCCTTTGTGCACATATTATGGATTCCCTTTTGTGTGTATTTTTATGAGTTTTCTGTGTTCAAGTATATATGTCTCTGACTCTATAAGTGGTTATTGAGCATTCTCCATTCTGTTTGATTGTTTATTTTCTCATAGTCTGACTTATTTGACATAGTTCCCTTTTGTTTTATTCCTATTCATTAGATGCCTGTTTATTTTCTAGCAAGGAGCAGAGCAGAGGGAGATTAGGATGGGCTGTGGAAGGATCTCATAAGATCCTGCGAGATAGGAAAAATTTATTTTTAATAAAATAAAAATGGAGAAGAGGGAAATAAAAAAGAAAAAGTGAACTGGAATTTCATGTAACTGCTGACTAACTTTTGTGGACCCTTATTTTAGTTGTCAGTTAGTTTGTTTATTGTTCTGCACTTTGATAAACAAGTAATCTTTTGTTTATGTTGTTGAGACAGATCTTGAATTTTGGGGGACAAAATTAACCTTTTTCCTCAGTCTCCTGTATGGCTTAGATTACAGGTGAGTCTCATGCTCTGATTTAATATGTGCAAACTGCCTCTTAATTTCAAGAAAAAAATATTGGCAGTATATAATTACTTATATGTGTTTTCATGATTATACATAATGACATTGAATGATAATTAACAAACAGTTCTTAGAGCAGCACGATCTTCAATATGGTGGAATTAGTTCATTTTTGATTCATTTTATATTAGTTGTGATATTAATAATTAATATTTTGAGCATTTTGCTTTTTAAGAAAAAGAAAAATGAAAAATCTCCCACAGGTGTACCTATTTTCTTGGTTTTTGGTTAATTCCAGATGTAGTCAAGTTGCTAAGAATAGATATACCAACTCAACAGTCATTTTCTCCTCTTCCCTCCTTTCCTTCCTTTTATCTCTTCTTTTCTTTCTCCCTTTCTTTCCGTTTCTATCTCCTCACTCTCCCACCCCCACTTATGTTACCCAGTCTAGAATCAAAGTATGGATCGTCTTTTCTCCATAACCTTTGTCCTAACATGTCAGATGTGAGACAACAGCTTGAAATTCTATTTTATAACATTGTAAATTTTCCTGCAAATATTAAAGAATCTGTATATAAAATCTAATTAGTGAGAATTAAATATATTCTATAAGATTATTTTTAGAATTTGGCAGTTAAAACCATATAATAATATAAAATGTAGTCATTGTTTATTGAACACATCTTCTGTATTGAATATATAATTTACAGGATTTGGGAAAGCATTGGTATTCAACAGATTCTTTTTTTATAAGTAAAATAGTCTTAGCAGAGTAATTTATTAAAAGTGTGACTTCAGTTTCACTTTCTGAATACATAGCAAGGCTCATTTTCTTCGGTTTACTACAGCATTTTCTTTCTTTCTTTTTTTTTTTTTCAGCTTGCTGTACTTTAATGAGACACCCAAGGCTAAGACATTGCCTCTGACACTGCTATAAATAAAAGGGAAATCCAATCAATCAGTCATCAAGGGCTCCAGAGTGAACGGCATTTTCATAACTTCCATGTTTATCGTCTTTGCTTTCTGGGTGCAATTTTATCAGATCATCAATTATTCGAAGAATGGTGATCGCAGCTTCTGTTGCAAACTTCAGGCTCTTCACTTTAACTATGGTTGGTTCAAAAACCCCCGCTTGCTTGTTGTCTCGAGGTTTCCCATTGATCAAATCAAGGCCAATCCACTTTAGATTTTTACGTTCTGGGTTAACTTGAGCCTCATTGTGAAAATCTCTTAGCTTGGCAACCAGGTCGGTGGAGTCTTGGGCAGCATTCACTGCCAGTGTATTAGGAATAACAAGAAGCGATCTTGCAAACTCTGCAATAGCAAGCTGTTCCCGAGATCCCTAAAAAGAAAAACACAAGATGTCGTCAGAAAGCAAACACAGCATAAAGCAGTAGGTTCTGACAGGTATACCCAACACCACTGTCTCCTGCGCCTTTCTGAAACCATCCTTACCATACTGGTTGCATAGTTTTCAAGATAGATGGACAGGGCAGCTTCTACAGCACCTCCACCTGGGACCACAGATTTTGACTCCAAAACTCTCTTCACCACACAAAGAGCATCATGTAAAGATCGCTCCATTTCATCACACATGAAATCATTTGCTCCTCGTAAGATAATTGATGCAGATGTACTAGCCTTGGTATTTTGGATTAAGATCAGCTCATCATCACAGATTCTCTCCTGGACTACCTCCTCTGCTTGTCCCAACATCGTAGCCTCAAAAGTCTCTTCGCCTTCCAGATTGGCCAGTGTGGACAGGATAGTTGCTCCAGAAGCTTTAGCAATGCGCTTGAGGTCCCTTTTTAAAACTCTTCTCACAGCCATGGCACCAGCCTCCACAAAATACTTCAGACACATATCATTTATCCCTCCAGTGGTGAGAATGACTAATCCAAATGATCATGGGCAACCCAGGCTATCTCTTTACTGAAACCTGTTTCCTCTTTCCTCACTCCAGGTATGATAAGGTCTCTCAATGTGAATATTATTTCAAAATAATATATTTTGTTCTATACTATTATTACATGAATAGGCACTCAGTTGCTATATGAAAAATAGATATTTCCTTTCTGCAGTTGTATTGGGTTGCATCTGGGTTTGTTTGAAGTTCTTGTTTATAGGTGGTAATAATGGGCAGGCCAAGAATCTTGATGAACTCCAGAGATACAGAATAAATACATAGTTCAAAGAAAAAGAATGTTTACTTTCCATTTATTTATTTATTTAACCTCCCAAAAAAGCTTCCATCTCCCATCCACACTCACCCCCAAATCTTCAGTCCCTCTGTCTCCTCTTCAGAGAGGAATGGCTCTCCAAGAGCTGACAGCTGAGGAGGACAAAAGAAGATACAGTAGGACAAGACTAAAACCTTCATATAAAGGCTGGACAAGGTAACCCAAAGCAGGAAGAGTGTTCTATGTACAGAAGCAAAAAGAGTCAGAGCTAGAACCACTCTCACTGTTAGGAGTCCCATAAAAACACCAAGCTAATACATGCACAGAGAACCTGGTGCAGAACAATCCAAATCCTGACTTTCCTTTTAGTTCCTGTGAGTCCATGTGAGCCCTGTTTAGTTGACTCAGTAAGTCACGTTTTCATGGTGCCCTCCATCCTCTCTGATTTCTACAATCTTTCCTTCCTATCTGTACTTTTTCCCAATCTCTGAAGGGAGTAACTTGATGGAGACCTCCAATTTAGACTCTTTCTCTTCATGATGTCAGGTTGTGTGTCTGCGTACCTGCTACTATCTGCTGTGAGAAGAAGCTTCTTTGATAAAATCTGGGCAAGGCACCAATCAATCACTATAATAGAATATCATTAGGAATCTTTTCATTGTTTTTTTTTTGCCATTATATTTATTTTTATCGTAGGTCTCTGGGCTATCCATTCTTGAGTTCCTGGCCATCCTAGTAGTTTAGGGCATGAATTTTCTCTTGTGTCATGGACCTTAAGTTAAACCAAACATTAGTTGGCCACTCCCAAAGGTTCTGTTTCATCATTGCCCCAGCATATCTTGCAGGCAGGATAGATTGTAGATCAAGGGTTTATTGATGGACTGGTGTCTAGATTTGTTTTTTGTAGCCTACAGGGTACCTTCTCACACCAAAGATATTAGAAGATAGGGGTAAAAGCTTCATGGAGGTACCAGCTCGAACTCTATAGCTCAATGAGCTATGTGGAAGCAGTCCTCTGCAATGGGACCCTGTTGTCAGCTTTAGAAACTGACATTCTATCCTAGCATCAGACAGAGTAGTTTAAGACACTCTGGGCCAACAGCTCAACTGAATGCAATCCAGTCCCACCACTGGAAGCCTTGACTGGCTACAAAAGATGGGCATTTTGGATTCTGTATCTTCCATTACTAGGAGCCTCTGCTCAAGTCACCCTCATAAAGTTGAGGAAGTTTCCATTGCACAAAATTTCCACCCCATCACTCAAACTTTTTTCAGCGCTGTCCTCTCCATAAAACCTCTTGCTCCATCTCAACCCTCACCTGATCCTGTCTGCTCCCATCTGCACCCATTCCTTGTACACACACACACACACACACACACACACACACACACACACACACACAATCTATTCTAGTTCCACGTTCCCAGGAAGATCAATGCTTCCCTACTAGAGACCTTCTCTTTACCTAGTCTCTCTGAGTCTGTGGATTATAGCTTGAGTATCATTTGACAGTTAATACCCACTTAGAAGTGATTACATATCATGTTTGTCTTTCAGGGTATGGATTACTGCACTCAGAATGAGTTTTTGTAAATCCTTCCATTTCCCTGGAAACTTCTTGATGACTTCTTTTAAACAACCAACTAATACTCCATTATGTAAATGCACCATATTTTATTTATTTGTTTGTATGCATAGGGACATCTATGTTGCTTCCAGTTTCTGGTTATTATGAACAAAACTTTAATGAATATAGTTAAGCAACAGTCTTGTGGAAAGATGTGCCCTTTGGGTTTATATCCAAGACTGGCATAGCTGGATCTTGAGGTAGATCAATAACTGATCTGATGAACTGACCTATTATTTTCCATAGTGGCTGTACAAGTTTACAGTCATGACCAATAATGGAGAAGTGTTCGTCCTCACCAGTATGAATTGTTATTGTGTTTTTCTTATTAGCCATTCTGACAAGTGCAAGATGGAATCTCAAAAGAGTTTTGATTTTTACTTCCCTGATGGCTAAGAATGGTGAAGATTTTCATAAGTAATTGTGATCATTTGAGATTCTTCTGTTTAGAATTCTCTGAGAGTCCTCTATTTAGAATTCTCTGTTTAGATATGTACCCCATTTATGATTGGATTATTTGATATTGTAAATTCTGAGAGGAGATGGTGAGAGTCTGAAGAGAAGACAGAGCTTCTCTTGGCAATGCAGTAAACTTTTAATTTGCTACATACTTTGTAGGTTAAAAGGGTGGGTGTGCATTGGTAGTATACCTCCTCCAGGATTGCTGGATTATAAGTGCAAACTGAGCATAGTGTGCCAATTCACACATTGGAAGTGTGGGACATGTGATTCCATACAATTTCCCTCTGAGACACTATCTTTGATATTTTGAGATGATTGTATCTAAAAGAAACCGATATTGTGTTGTTGTTTGTGTGTGTGTGTGGTATTGAATAATCTACCAGAGCAGATAAATATATATGCTTTGAATATACATAAAAGGGTGATTCAGGAAATCAGATGTTTTCCTTTATCCCTCTTGGACTTATAAATAGCCATCAAGAGAGCACAATCTATCTGTCTGAACAAGGAAATAGAATAAGCTGCAATCCTTCCTCTATGTCACTAAGTGGGAGAAAACACACACACACACAAAACTGATTTGAAAGGCCATGTGTAGGTAGTGCTTTTCTAGAGAGACTGAAAGCCAGGAAGGTCATGGAGACTTGAAATATTTCTTTGCCTTTGGGTAGGTTGAATATCATAAAATCAAAAAAAAATGTTTGATTTGTTATTTGCTTTTTAAACAATCTTACTTTATAGACCCAATTAGACTTACTCTCCTACCAGAGCATCTTAAATGTTGAAATTATAAGCACATACATCTATATCAGCTCTGAAGAAAGTTTTACTGGAGTAGAACTTGTCAAAATTTTATTATAATTACAAATTGTTTTAAAATTTGTTCTTATGCTAAAGATAAGAGCAAAAAAGTCTAATTAAATTGAGTATGGGTGGTAAACCAGGGAAATATTGTATAAAATGATTTAGGCATGACAATTTATTATCCAAGGAGAGCAAGTCCAGCTGAATTCAGTACATAGTCTATTCATGGAGTAGAAAGAATTATAACAGTGGTTGAACAATTAACTTCCAATGGCATGACATGTCTCGATGTTTGAGAGGCATTATAAAAAATCTGTTTCAATATAAAACATATGAGGACTACAATATTTTGTCCTAATTACAAACTGATAAGTTTGTAAGTGAAATTTCAAGGATAAAGGACAAGAAAAAGTGTGATGCACTTTGGAGAGACCTCACACTCAAAGCAATAGCAGTAGACAGTTTACACGCATTGTATTGTACCAGTCCCTGAATATAGCATTCAAAGCGCTATCTGAAGGGGATGGACCCAAGAACTTATGTATTTCATGGATTCCTCTAAAGAAAATAAGTTATAGCTGAGGAATAAAATATATTAGACATATTCACTCTCCATTTGTGAATAGAACACAGCTTTTCCCAATGATTTCCTACCAAACTATGCCATTTGAGAGTGTCTGGAGAAACAACAGTCAGTTCAATTGACTGAAAGTTTTGTAGAAAAACACATGAATAAATAAAATAAAACTTTTAAGAATTATGACCCGTTAGCAAGCTCCCCTTATTTTTCCAACAAATATCATCTAACACATTTTCATATATTTTATTGAGTAAATAAGTCTTTTCAATTTGTTCAGTATTTATTGTCCTTATCACACTTGCAAAAGAGATATGTTTGTAAAAGCTATAAACATGTTAACCTTGTTCTAGGCTCACCAAATGATTTAATCTTGTAAGCAATCCACGCTTATTGGAACTAAGGAAAGAATTTCTTTGCACTTCTTAATAACAAGTCAGTTACATGTCTGGGAAGATCACCCAACTGTTTCCTTATTATATAAAATCTTAAATGTAATTTAAAAACTACATGATAATATGTATTGGCTTAAGTATCTTAAGCCTCATAGGTTTTCCTAAAGCACAGGTTATAGTCAATCAATACCAAGTAAAACAACCCACAAATTCATGTAGCATCTGTTGATAGACTAAGGAATTATAACATTAAAATGTTTGTACAACATGTGGCCCTAAAACTGGAAGTATTTTCTATGTAGTTGGTATATGTTAGCATTCTTATTTCACTTCAAAGTGAATGTTATTTGAAGGAGTGCCTGAAACTAATTGGTTGATCTCATGATCTTATACTGGTCAGGTCTGGGTTCCATTCATTTGCTACAATGGATAAGCAAACACTTTGTGGGGATGGAAACATCTGAGGTATTTACTGTTGTTTTAGGTGGAAAGTGTAGGAGCTGAGGTTATCTGATACCACCTTCATAGACAGCACAGGGAATTTAATGTAATAGGATAAAAATCTTGGTCAGATTTTCATTTATGTAAAATGCAAAGCTGAGCAGCTATTTAAACAAGGCCGTCCCACCATTCTGGAAAGACAAATCTGGCCTTTTTTTTTTTCTGCTTCTTCTTTGTGCAAAATTCCACAGAGTGTTTTGTAGAGAAGAAGATCATTGACATTTCTCTGTTCACAAGGTCTTTTCCAAATCCCATATGTTTCCTGGGTAGATAAGTTTTTATTCTCCATTGTGAGCACAGAATTATTGTCTACTTTAGGAACTGTAATGTCACATTTTCCCAAATATCTCCTCCTGGCACGCAGACATTTTATCCATGAGGGGATGTTATGGAAGAGAAAAACACATTTTATGAAACTTACAATGTCCGTATGGCTGCTATTATAATCAGAATGGATGAGAATTGAAGGATTTGTTGAACTGTGCATTAAACAAATGGCCATTATCAATATGAAATAGGAACTTGCCAATCCAACAAGAGTATCCAGCTGGCTTAAATGTGTTAAAGTTTGATTCTACTGGACACAATTTAGACAGGTTACTCCTAGGAAAAGTTATCACTCATTCTATCATGGGGATGACATCAAAGCACAGAAAAGGCAGTAGATATTGAGACTACAAAAGACATTCTCAAGATTAAATGTACAAATGACAAGTATTTATAGTCAGTGTATATAGTCTCTAATACTTAAATATAAACATTATCTTTGTTGTAGCCAAGTCAGATTCCCACAATCTGGCAATAGTCACATTTATGGCATAAAATTACTTCTAAATGTGCAGCCAGGAATAACTGAGGAAGGAATTATGAGAACACGTCAAGTCTCAACAATACTCAACAACTTTAGATAGGAAGTAGTAGGAAATTCTGCTTTGTGATAAGAGGCATTCCATCCTCAATCTGCAAAGTTTCCTGGTTCAAAGGTTCAACAACAAAAGGATAACGCCCCAGCTTTAAATGCTACTAGGCAGTCACAGTGGGCAGTAAACAAAACAGTTACACTATCTACTGAAAGTGGATCAGAAATGGCAGAGAAGTACTCAGCAGCCTATGGGAGTGGATTCTACAGAGTTACCAGGAGTAGGCACAATATAATATGGCATCTTTTGTCTCAGAATCAAAAGGCTATGAAGTGTAAAAGACATCTATATATTTAGTAAACCTTTGGTGGAAGTCTCATTGGTGAAATGCAAACCTGGGCTTGATTTTTTCAGTTTCCTGTGTAAGTTATATTTAGTATTGGTGTTTCTTGACAACCTTAGATTTTGTAAGATGCACCCATCTGTTACCACAGACTAATTTGTCAATTTTAATCTTCTATTTTGTAGAAATTATCAAGTAGTTAACACATAATTTCTCAGCATGAATTTAGTTCTTCAAGGACTAGTCAATTCTGTTGTAAAATTAACAAGTTAATATATTGAATTGACTCATTGTCTACCAATAAGCCACTGTTTTCCTTTCCCTATTTTCCTATAATTCCATTTGATTCTGGACCCTCACTTGTAAAAAGGAACTGGAAAAACGGTGCTACAAACATCAGAGTGTAGGATCTCCATTAGTCTGTGCATCACCATGAGGTCATTCATGGCCTCATGCCTACCAGCAAAGTTTCAGCGCATTGTCTCTGGTGGCGGCTCCATGGCTTCCCTCTAACTCTGCCTTCCTTCTGCCATGCAATAGGTCAATCCAGTCTCTTTATTCATTAACCAATAAAAGCAACACATAGACAGAAGTACCTCCTATACTAGAAGGGAATGAGAAGAAGAAATTAATAATAAATGTGGGCATAACTCCAAACCTCTGCTATTTTGGTTCAAAACCTTAACTTACTCTCAATGAAGAGTGCTCTTCAGTCTGGGTGTATCATGGGAATTTCTAGGTCATTGCAATCAAGAAATAAATTGTGATCAATCTGAACATGAAATAAAGAATGTTCCTGAGTTTGGACAAGTGCATCAAATATAATACATACAGTAATTGATAGATTAGATTGAAAGTCTATCTATCTATCTATCTATCTATCTATCTATCTATCCATCATCTATGTATCTATCTATCTATCTATCTATCTATCTATCATCTATCTTTCAATCTATCTAGTGACAGAAGCTGTTTGTTTATTTCCAGCTGCTTAGACCAAAATGATCACTCAGAAATTATATTATTTATAATACTGTTTGGCCAATAGCATAAGTGTATTTTCTGACTAATGTTTAACCCACCTCTGTTAATCTGTACATCTCCACGTGGTCATGGCCTAGGGTAAAGTTTTGGCTGGGCTCCAGCAGTGGAGACTACATGGATTCTCACTGACTCTGCCTTTTTTTTTCTCCCAGCATTCAGTTTGGTTCTATTCAGTTCCTAGTTCTATTTTGCTAAGTCACTGGCTGAATATATTCTGTATTAATTAACCAATAAAAACAACACACATACAGAAGAACTTCCTACACCATTTAACATTATCTATACATAATTAGATTGTGGGGGAAATTTTGTAAAATCTTGGAAGTTAATTGCTATTTTCACTCATGAAGATCTTATGAAGAAGATGGTAGCAAAATCATTTCATTGCTAAATGTGTGATAGACTAGAAGACAGAAAAAAATGAACAAAAGGTGACTGAATTAAATCTATGAAATAATATTAAGAGGGCAAACAATGGGAAATAATAAGGAAGGCAATTGTAAAAGCTAGAGTTTTTATTAATAACACAACTAACCAAAGATGAAAGCTACAGAAGTAAAGAGAAGTTTGGCTCACTGATGTCCATAAGTACTTTGTGAAAGCATATGAACGGGCATAATGGTTAGCAATTTAACCAATAAGAATGATTTTTTTCTTCTTTTTTATTTATTCTTCTCTTATCCATACATCCTAACCACAGTTTCCTCTCCCTCTTCTTCTCTCAGATCCCCTGTACTTCTCACCTCTTTCATAGATCCACACCGCCTGTTTTCCTTTAGAAGAGAGCTGGCTCCCTAGGGATATCATCTAAAAATGGCTTAACAAGGTAGGAACAAGCCCTTATATTAAGGCTGGGAGAAACAACCCAGTAGGTGGAAAGAGGTCCTAAGAGCAGACAAAAGAGTCAGAGAAACCACCACTTCCCCTGTTGGGAGACCCACAAAAACACCAAACTGTAGTTTGGTATCCAGAGGACTTAACGCAGACCCATGACCCATGCAAGATCCATAATTTCCTCTTCAGGCAATCTGCATCTCTATGAGCCCTGCTCTAGGTGATTCTGTGGGCTGAATACTCCTGGTATCCTGTCTTGACCTTCATTCGTTCCTCTTTCTCTTTCTTTCTTTCTTTCTTTCTTTCTTTCTTTCTTTCTTTCTTTCTTCCTTCCTTCCTTCCTCCTTCTCTCCCTCCCTCCCTCCTTCTCTCCCTCCCTCCCTCTCTCTCTCTCTCTCTCTCTCTCTCTCTCTCTCTCTCTTTTTCTTTCTTTCTTTCCTTTCTCTCTCTCTCTTTCTTTCTTTTCTTCCCCTTCCTCTTTTACTTCTTCTTGTTCATTTTTTCTTTTTTGTAAGAGGTACAAGTTGCATTCAAACTCATTATTTAACTAAAGCTAATCTTGAACTCTTAACCTTCCTGCTTCAACATCATAGGTAAAGTTATGGCAGTCCTACCAGCATCAGTTTGTAACAATTGCATGTACTTGACTATAAGTGCATGGTACTAAGTGCTGGATTTAAAAGCTCTTCCTTGTATTGTACAAAATGCTAAGTTAAAAGGTAAAAAATAGAATAATACATAGTGAAAAACATGATTTCTTTCAATATTTCATGATAATACATATGTGAATCTGTGTTGTAAATGAGCTAATGTGGTCTTAGTCAAATTTTCAACAAGTCAAAATTCTTGAAGCAGACTTCACAGAAATTACATATGTAGACTCTTTCTTTGAAAGGGTTCTTATACTGTTGATTGCATTGACATGTCTGAAGTTTGAAAGTACATAATGCCATATTGTACAAATGTGTAATAATGTGTGATAAATATGCCATTATGTTTCTCCCTCTTGTAGATTACAGTCTAGAAGATATTGGGGGGGGGGATCTCACCTGTTTTTACAAACAATTCTCTAAGAAGGAGCAACACATAACAGAATGATCTGAAGACAAGTAATGTCAACCAAAATTTGTATAAAAGTAACCATAAGTCCATCATTACAGTGGAAACAATATTTTCAGCATTCCATGGATTCTTGGTTAGAACAAACCCATTAGTAAGAAATAGATTTACCGGAGGAAAATAAATACACGTTTATTACTGATTCATTTTCTAGTGGAACAGACAGCTGATGAGATTTTGTAGGAATAGTTTTTAATTGCAGTTTATAGCAGAATATTTTAACAGAAGTTGAAAGCAAATGCAGAGGGTATCTGAGTTTCTAGGTAAAAAAAGATTTGCAAAGCAAGAAATTGTGCCAAATAAATTTCCTACTAATGATGATTCCTAGCCGGGAAATGGTGGCACATACCTTTAATCCCAGCTCTTGGGATGCAGAGGCAAGCAGATCATTTGTGAGTTCAAGGATGGCCTGGTCTAGAGAGCTAGTTCCAGGACAAGCTCCAAATATACAGGGAAACCTGTCTCAAAAAAAAAAAAAAAAAAGAAAAAAGAAAAAAAAAGAAAAAAACAATGAAGATTTCACTAGTACCATTCCCAGCCTCCTAATGGTCTCAAGTTTTTTTTCCAGTGGTTGACTTTGAGTCCCTTCATAGCCAGTAGACCAGGGACTTTTGTTGTAGAAAATCTATATTCTGCTTTTATATAAGTAATTTGAAAGCAGACAGCATACTCTTATTTTATAATTGTTCTTCAACAGCCCATCACATATTGAATGGTCTCTTTTGTACTCCCACATAATTAATTTTAACTAGGCTAAGAATAATTTGTATTTTATAGTGAAAATTGGAGTACTTTTAATGTATATTAGCAATGACTTTTGAGACAATGTCATTTTCTTTCCCGGGAGAGATACATATTCGTTTTCCTGGTTAAATAAGAAAACACCCCATTAATTCTGGATTCATTAGAGGCAAAACCCTTCTATCCAACATGTAAATCAGACAACAGACTTTCTGCGTCTCATTAGTTAGGTCTGTCGAGTCTCCTCTCTGTCTCAGTTATCGAGCTGGAATTTGCTTTTCACCATATATTTTATGCAGTGTCTGTGGTGATTAAAGCTTTGCAACTTGCTAAATTTGCTGTTGTTTTTTAAAAATTAATCTACAGTTCACTTCTTCAGGTAAATAGTTTTGATTTTTAAGGACACTGTTATTCAAATCACACGGTGTGCTAGGAATCATAATATATTTTACTTAATATTAGAAGTGGATCCACTCTTATACAGACCCTGTTCCATTCTTGATACTGTGCCGACATTTCCAAACGTATTGATTTATTTAACAGCTGCTGCACACTGAGTTAAGTACCACTATCTCCAGACTCTTTCATTAACTCACCTATTCCACACAGCTAAGGTATTCAAAATACAGTGGACATCCAGTAAATTACTCATTACCGTAAATCTCTGAAAATAAGATGCAGATGGCATACTGTCCTGGAATGGAGTCTGTTTTGATCAGCGAGGAACGTGAGAGAATACAACTGTCTGAAAAATGAAACCTAGACTCTCAGAAGAGATGCACGGAAAAGTTTTGTTCGCATAGAGGGTTTAAACTGTTTTCTAAGAAGAAAAGATTTTAAGAGCCGACCTTGGAAGAAAGTCAAGAGTTTCTCGGAGTTTTGTGGGAAGGGGACATGCAGAGATCCTGCAGAAAGTTGTTGGACGAAGTGCGCATTGAAGGATGTCATCAAGGCCATCTCGGGGTGTCTCCAGGAGTTGCGGGGATCCTGATCATTGTTTGGAAAAGCTGGCTTTGACCAAACAGACCAGGAGGAGCAGCGGGGTGGTGGGTTGCCCGGCCACACCCCCAGCCGCTTTCTCCACCCATGACACCGCCTCCTGCCCTGAGCCCTACGAGTGTGTGTGGGAAGTGAGCGAGAGGCGGGGGAGGAACACGGCCCCCCAAAAATGTGAAAAACCAAACAGTGCTAGCCAGCTAGTTCCGGGTTCCCGCCGCGTGAAGTCCTCAAACTGGTGAGACTCGGTCTTCAGCCAGGTTCCTCCCGGGAACCGCGAGCCACCGGGGTGCGGGGTGGGTGGCCAGGGGCAGGGCCCGGGCGCGCTGCGCGGATAGCCGTGTCGTGGGCGGGCTGGGTTCGGTCACTCTGCACGGGAAGGCGCCTCCAGCGCTGGGCCTGGACTGCACGCCCCCGCGGCCTTGCTAGCTCCCGGCTTGGCTAGAAGTCTAACTCAGAGGAACAAGGCCTGTCTGTGCTCGGAAACCAGCCACCAGCTGCTGGGGTGGACGCAGATGGAGGGCCTGTCCTGGCCAGCCTCATGTAAGTTCCTGAGTTGAAAGGGAAGGAAAGTCCGCGCCTGAGAGTTGAAGGCAGATTGCCAACTACCAGGAAAGTTTGTTTGTTTTTTTTGTTATTGATAAAAGCGTTGCTTGACTTGGGGGAGATGCAACTGGCCCTGCAGCTGGACCTCTAAGTGGTCATTGGAGGCCACAAAGAATGAACAGGCCTTAAGCTGTGATTGGGCTGCCGTACTTGAAGTATCATTCTTGGTAGCTGCGGGGAACAGGCTTGTAGTGTTGGAGTAAAAATCAAAAACAAAACAAAAAACCCTGCCAGCAATACAAAACAATAGCAGAAGCATGAGTGTGGAAGCCAAGTACCGTGCTGCATCCCTGTATGTGGGTGACCTCCACGAAGATGTCACCGAGGATGTGTTGTTCAGGAAGTTCAACACAGTGGGACCCGTGTTGTCCATCCGCATCTGCAGGGACCTGGTGTCCCGTCGCTCCCTAGGCTATGCCTATGTCAATTTCCTCCAGCTGGGTGATGCCCAGAAAGCTCTAGACACCATGAACTTTGATTTGATCCAAGGCAAATCCATACGTCTCATGTGGTCTCAACGGGATGCATACCTGAGGAAATCAGGAATCGGGAATGTGTTTATTAAGAATCTGGACAAATCCATTGATAACAAAACCTTATATGAACACTTCTCACCGTTTGGAAAGATCCTGTCCTCCAAGGTGATGAGCGATGAAGAAGGCTCCAGGGGCTACGGCTTCGTGCACTACCAGGACCAGAGCGCAGCAGACAAAGCCATTGAGGAGATGAATGGGAAGCTGCTGAGGGACTGCTCAGTGTTTGTGGCCAGATTCAAAAGCCGTAAGGATCGCGAGGCTGAGCTCAGAAGCAAAACCAGCGAATTCACTAATGTGTACATCAAAAACTTTGGCGATGATATGGACGATGAGCGGCTTAAGGAAGTGTTCAGCAAATACGGCCAAACTTTGAGCGTTAAGGTGATGAAAGATGCTGACGGAAAGTCCAAAGGCTTCGGGTTTGTGAGTTTCTATAGTCACGAAGCTGCCAAAAATGCAGTTGAAGAAATGAATGGACAGGATATAAACGGGCAGACAATTTTTGTAGGCAGAGCTCAGAGGAAGGTAGAACGCCAGGCTGAGTTAAAGGAAAAGTTTGAAGAGATGAAAAAGGAAAGAATCCGCGCACGCCAAGCGGCGAAGCTCTACATTAAGAACCTGGATGACACCATCGATGATGAAACACTGCGCAAGGAATTTTCTTCCTTTGGGTCCATTTGCAGAGTTAAGGTGATGCAGGAAGCAGGGCAGAGCAAAGGGTTTGGCTTGATCTGCTTTTTCTCTCCCGAGGCAGCTGCTAAAGCAATGGCTGAAATGAATGGCCGTGTCCTGGGCTCCAAACCCCTCAACATTGCCCTGGGTCAGAAGCAC
Organism: Alexandromys fortis; assembly: GCF_014885135.2. Taxonomy (NCBI): domain Eukaryota; kingdom Metazoa; phylum Chordata; class Mammalia; order Rodentia; family Cricetidae; genus Alexandromys; species Alexandromys fortis. Next base: position 13,327,548 of record NW_026067911.1, on the reverse strand, counting down.
TGAACTACAACAAGAAATCCTACCTCTCCAATTTGAGTAGCAGCTAGGAGAACAGTACTGCTCTCCACTTGTAGGGTGCTATGAGGGTAAGCTTCAAGACTAAACTAGGTGGCTGCTTAATCCATTGCACTTGTGCAAGGAATTGTATAGAAGCATTTCTTGTGTGTGTATGAAAAAGCAACTGCGTTTTAGAGGCTTGGTTTGTTCTATATGTTGAATTCTCAAATTTAAAAAACACATTTTTCCTTATTTTCTAATATTCACAACCATTTAATTGGTTACATTTTATTATGTTTTGAACCAAATACTTGTATTTATTGCATATTTTATTCCTTCCTTTTGATAATGTTGCAAGCTTTAATTTCTCCTATGAAAAAATGCCCCCAACAAATTTAATGATAGTTTACTTTTTACCAAGAGGGATTTTAACATTTTTCATGGAAGCATTTTTTTCTTTTTTCTTTTTTTTTAATTTTAACAACTCAAAAATTTAGAAATTGCTAGTCAGAAATCAGTGAAATACTAAATTGTACTTTTGACTTAATGTTTTTAATACCAAGCAATAGTGTTAACATACACACGTACATACATGCAAACACATATATTGGTATGTTTTGGTTTTAGATAGTCTACATTAAGGTGGTGGTAGAGAAAATTTTTATTTTGGGTTACATTTTCTGTGTCTTTACTGAAATCTGAGTGTTTTTATTTTCTTGTCTAATTGTTCTTATATAGTAAAGCTTTACTTTTTATATTTCCTCATTTTATATTCATATATATA
>NW_026067911.1:13311551-13325691 GCF_014885135.2 Alexandromys fortis | reverse complement strand
ATATATCAAGACAGGGTTTCTCTGTGAAACAATCCTACCTGTCCTGGAACTAGCTCTTGTAGACCAGACAGGCCTCAAATTCACAGAGCTCCAACTCTCTCTGTCTCCCGGGATTAAAGGTATGAGCCACCACCATCCGGCTTGATTACTAAATTCTTGATTAATGTATATGGTACTGTATTGCTTTTCATCTTGGTTTTGTCTTCTGCCAAAATATCTTGCTCATAAGCATTCTTGCCAACCACTACAGAGATTATTTCAATCCATATCTTAAACAAACAAACAAACTCTAATTAATGAATTAAAATCAGTTTAAATGTTTTAATTCATTTCCTGAATTCTTTACAGAAATTTCACAACAATTACATTTTCATTGTAAGTATAGGTACATGTATGTTTCTATATTGTCCAAGAACCTAAATATTTTGTCAACATCTGGCAGTTTCAATATAGTATATGAAAAATAGTTAATATCCTTTTATATTACTACTTCAATTATTTCTTTTCTAATGCATAAATTCCACCTTTTGTCTTGTATTTATTATTATTAATATTTTCATTGTAAATTAATGTTTCAAGAACTTGAGCTATTTTTTCCTCTTGGGATAATTTTTATTTACATAGATTTTTTTTTACATGTGTGAAATTTTAAATTTACCATTTAATGTTTTCACTGTCCTTATAGTTTAAAAGCTAGTCCAATGTCAAATCTTAAACAAACTTTTCAGCATCTGATTTAATGACTTTTTTTGTGACTTATTTTGAACAGCTTAGAATGCTTATATATACACATGTATATATACATGTGTATGGAGTATAAACAGGGAGGCTGGAAAACACATACAATCTGTGCTGACTTCTATTGGTGTTTTTGTCTCATTGTATCAATAATTTCTTTATAAACAAAACTTGTTTATATTTTGCTTAAAGCCTTTTAGCTATGTCTTGCTTCTAGATCTTTAAACAGCATATGTGTGGATGAGTACCAATATAATCTAGCCCTGTTTGTGGGTCTTATAGACCCACCCAGTACTGATATAATCCAGCAGCATGTGTGGAGCTCGCACAGAAGTACTGGCTTGCAGAATCATCATGTTGAGGATTATTTTTAATATCAGAAGCAGAGTTGATAAGGTGCTAGGACAAGACAGGATATAAGTGTGTCAGGACATGATGGAACTTCTGGGTTATTTAATCTGTGAAAATGTTCAAATGTTTGAACAATGATTGATAAGCCTAATACATAGATTACTTCCTTGCACACGCAATTGATAAATACTTTACCAAGTGTGCAGATGTTTTCTTTTCTCAGATCAATAATACAGTATCTGAATGCCTTAATAAAAATTGCACATTTCCAGTATTTACCATAAAATTTGTCAGTGCATTCCCTTCATTATTTAAATTCTACTCATTTTTAATTTGTGTGTGTGTTTCTGTGATAGCATTGCATCATCCCAGTAAGCAACAGAGCTTCATTTTTTAAGATAGTTAAAAAATTTTGTACCTTAGTGCCTTGAAGAAGAAAGAGATAAAAGCTAACTCAAAAAAAGATGCCGTCAGCAAGTCTCTTCTCTCTTCCTCTGTACACATTGCCAAATCTCTTGTATTTATGACTGCATTTTACAGATGATGTAGCACATATGGACCTTGCTCCCATTTTTCAAAGTTGTTAAATAGAAATGGTTAAAATATTTAAATGTTCTCAATATTTTTCAAAACCTAAGAAGATGCTAAATAAAACCTAGCTTGTCAATGATGAATATGTTTGAAATTATTTATATTCATTTTAATTTTCTGTTTCTAAGTGTCAGTATTTGTTTCATGTTTCTCAAGGTTCATAACTATGTGCCATGTAATTTGTTTCTGAAGTTATTCATGATTGAATTCAGGAACTCAAAAGCAGTTCTAATTTGGAGCAAGTTTTCATGAGAAATAGTTGACTGTTGCATTAGTTCAGAAAATGGCATAACTACACTACTCCATGTATAAAATTGTCAAAACATAATAATAAAAATGTCAAAAAATATGTGATACTTTATAAATCAAAGTTTGTCAGGCCTCATTTAGTGATGACTCTCTTACTGACAGAGGTCAAAAGCTGTCATGCTATTACAAGGCGAGAGGGAACATATGCGTCCCCCTCCTCTTCCCTCCATTCCCTTCAAATTCACAATCACAAAGGTGCTTCTTGAGGGAGCATGTTTACTATTTACCACCACCTACAGACATGGCTTTGGATCACCAAGGTGAGATTGTTCTTGGTACCTTTGGAGAATAATTTCAGCAAATAAGTGCTTGAAGGACATCCTGCAAACCATATCCCAACTATAGCAATTAAAAACAGGAAGGTCATGCAAAATGTTAGGTGTTTAGGATTAATTTTTATCTATTTTATTTTGAAATATGGCTCATAATACGATTTCCCAAAACATAATAATGATTATATGTTTGTTTTTATTATTATATCTTGACTTTTACTAGCGAAAAAGCAGCTCAAACTGGAAAAAAAAATATGTTTTTATTCTAAAAATGCACAGAGTTAAAGATCCTCAGTCCTCTGGGGTCAGGATTTTTACATCCCTTTGCTGGATTTCCCTGATTTCTTCCCTTTCCATATCTTGGCTCATCAGCAGCCAGGTGTGTGGTGATTAGGGCCAACCCTGTTGGCACACAGACTCCACTATAATCATGTGCTCATTCCACTTTCTAGAGCCTTTCCCTCTCAATTTGTACAGAGAATCAAAATGATCTCCCAGTGTAATGGTGGCTGTAGGCCTCCAAGGGACCAAACTAGTTCCTTGGCAAGGCAAGTGGGAGTCAGTTGTGTAGCTTGGTCTATCTGAGGGGACCATGGAAGTAGGACCAGGATCTAACCCTGCTGCATGAGCTACCTTGTTGGAGCCCATCCTCTATGGTGGGATGCCAGGCACAGCTTTAATGAAGGGAGAAGAGACATAGCCCTTTCTCAACTTCATGGGCCAGGCTTTATTGACTCCCATGGGAGTCCTTACCCTTTGGGAGGAGTGGATGATGGGTGGACTGGGGGTGAGGTAAGGAGGGTGTGAAGAGGGATGGGAGGAAGGACTATGGTTAGAATGCAAAATGAAATAAAAAATGAAAAAAAAAATCTTTGAAAGAACAGATGGAAACAGAGGCAGAGACCTACATCAGAGCACTAGACTGAGCTCCTAGGGTACAGCAGCAGAGTAGAAGGAGTGAGAATATGAGTAAGGAGGTCAAGACCATGAGAGGTTTACCCACTGAAACAGATTGCCTGAGTTAATGGGAGCTCATCAACTCCAGCTGGACTGGGAGTGAACGAGCATGGGATCAAACTAGACCCTCTGAATGTGGTTTACAGTTGGGGCAGACTGAGGGGCCACTGACAATGGCACTGGGATTTGTCTCTACTGCATGTACTGGCTTTTTGACATCCTAATTTCTTTAGATGTATACCTTGCTCAACCTCGATATAGTAGGGAGGGCCTTGGACTTGCACCAGCTCAGGATGCCTTATCCTCTCTTAGGCCTGTAGAAGATGGGGTGGGAGGCTGTGTGGAGGGAGTGGGAGGAGAGGAGGGAGTAGAAATTTGGATTGGTATTTTTTTAAAGTTGTAAAAGTAAAGAAAGAAAAAGAAAGTATCAATTTCCAAATTTTCTGTGCAATGCGGTTTAAACAGGAAGAAATGGAATCAAAATAAATATAGAATGGACCAAACAGTAATCTCAGATGTTTTCCATTATTTATGTATAGATTGGAATTTTGTTATCTTTTAAACTTACTTACAGATAGTTCTTTCAGTCATTTTATTAAAGGATTTTTGATGTTTTGGTTTTTACAAACAGTATGCAACACTAAAGCTAATGATTTCCTTCTACTTAACTTCATATAATCATTGTGGGAAATAAATTATGCAGATTTATACCAGTAGTAAGTATAAAGCTAAATTGGTTTTTATTTGATAGAGGAATTTGTGTTGTCTTATGGCAGCATTACCTATTTGATCTAAATTGTGAACATACTGAAAATAACAATGGAAAAGATTCGATCCATTTTACTCACCTACATTGCCAACATACATAATTATCAAGATTAGAAATAGTCAGGACTGACTGAATACAAATTCTTCTTACTAAGCTGTTGCTTTGTTGACTTTTAATTCAGAATATCTTCGGTCTAGCACATTTGCACACTTGCTAATATCTCACAATCAAACATCCAGCAGAAAGGAATGTTTACTGCACTCTGTAAATCAGTCATTGTTGTGTAATTCTTAATAAATTTAAAGAGAACAGTTCCTACTGACAAACACTGAGAAAATTTTTGAAGCTTGTTTCTACACAAAATAGATTAAACTCTCTATATATGCACTAAGTTTAGAGTAGCAAATACTCTTCACTTGCAGTTGTTAATATCTGATTTTGTTTAAAGTTTGCTAAGCATTCATAAATTCTTTTGTTCTTTCTTGGTTTTGCTACCCAGTCTTAGCTTAGCTTAGGGTTATTATATTAACTCTATCTACTATGAGAAGAAAAAATTATCTTTAGTGTCAATCTTTGGTACAGAAAGAGAAACGTAACTCCTGAGAGATATTGGAAGCTTCAAACAGATGTGACCTCCTACTTTGTTACATGTGCTTACTGCTCTTGTCCATTATGAAAACTCTCAGTTTGGAGAGTGTAGTCCTGAACTAACGATACGTGTTGTCAGTTGAGTTCCAAATTCAATGTCACCAAAATCTTGTCTTTATTGAAGGTTTTTCCATTCACTGAAGATTGGTTATGTCTCGTTTGTGTTTGTTTTTCAATTTAGTATTGCTATTGTGATTGTCACATCTTGAGGACTCTCAGTTGGCACCGAACAGTTAGTTGCAGTTTGCACATTTTCAAAGGCACACGAGTGTATGGTAATATCTGAGTTATAGACAAACAATTCCTTTTTAGTAAGTTAAGTGTTTATAATAGTATTTCCAACATACCTTATTCAAGTAAATAGCTCAACTTTTTTATTGAGTCAAGTTCTGAAACTTCATGTACACATTTATGGCAATGATTTTACTAAATTACTGTGAGAAGAATAATAAATTGAAAGCTACTACACATTGTGACTCTCTTCACTGCCGCATTTTATTCATGACTCTTACATAGCTGTCATTACATTATGAAGATTTCAGCTAGCAAACATCCTGTATTGGTGCTCTGCAGAAATAACAGTTTTATATTTATTTCTCTTTTAATTTTGACTAGGATTATATCAGGATTTAAAAACTTAATAATGCCATACTCCTCCCTGCAACTCTCCTGTGATATTCTGTTGCTTAAGTGAAGTGTAGTTCTTGCTAAGGTCAAGGGTGCTTGGTTCTCTCGTTCTCATTTATCTTTTAATCCTGTTTGCTGTTTTAATGCTATTAGTTAAATTGTTCAACATCCTGAAAATAAACTAGCACTTTTTTTTATTCTCTATCTGTTTTAAAGTGAAAGATTTCCTGTCTCAAAAGCTTAACCGTTTTTCTTTAACTTTTTATTGCTTCCTTGTGGATTTCACATCATGCACGCTGATCTCATTTATCTCCCATCCCAACACTCTGCTCTTGCTCCCACAATAATAAATACATTTTAAAAGAAAGACAAAATCAAAATCCAAAGGCATAAACAAGCAACAATAAAGACAACAAGAAGTCTCATCATGGAAGCCGTAGTGTGACACAGTGAGTCACACAGTATACCTTGAGTCCCTACAACTTTTCTTGTAAGTGTTCATCACAAAGAGCCATTTGTCTGGTTTGAAGTCTGTGACTTCTGCTACATCTTCCATACTGGGCTGGGCTATTCTTTGGACTCCTTTTAGACATCCTGTTGTTTCCTTGTGACATGGAGATCCTGCAGCTTTTGATCCGCATATTGGGGCCCTTTATATGCTCCAGCAGTTCACAGATGAACTGGATGTTGGGGTGGGTCAACTCAGCCCTGTTTCTGGGCTTGAGTGGTAGCTTTCCTTCCTCCTCATAACCAGGGTGAGCTCTTCAACACTGCCTCAGCTAGTTCATCACTGTTGCAGGGAGCAAGGAGCTGCACCAGTTCTCTTGCTCTCAAGCTCCTGGGGCCAGCTCACCTGCACCCACACCTCCAAGACCAGCAGCACTATTCCTGCTGCAGTTGGGGAGGTGCAAAGCCAGCTCTCCTGCTCTCCTGCCCCTGAGGTCAGCTCTCCCACATGCTACAGGTGGCAATGGTCAGGAGGGAGAGGGCATCTTTACCTAACCCATGCCACCACATGGCACATGAGGGGGAGCTAAGGTCAGCTTGTCTACACTCAGCTATCTCTCATGTCCCAGGAGAGTCAAACAGGTTTCTAGGAAAAAGTTTTTTGTTCATATTTGTTACTGAAACTTTTGTTGGCTTTGCTGAGGTGGCATACTTTTCTTAACCAGCCATTATCTCTGAGGTAAAGAAAACTGCGGACTAGCTTGGAATATACAGCATGCGGACACAAAACCCAGTAAAACATGGATTGTTCTAAGACCCGCTTCACTCACACAGTAACATCTGCAACAATGGAGCAACCAGCGGTGGAGGAAATGATCTAATCTTGACCTTGCTGGCTTATTTTTCTTCCTGCTGGTTCACGATGTGCATTTATCGTCACAAGGCGTCTCTAACTGGACTGCCCGCATCTCTCTCAGTGTGCACAGCACTCGTTCAAGATCTGACAAAGCTCAGGTAGTGTCAAGTAACAGCATGTGATTCATTCCTGGTGGTCAGTAGCTAGTTCCTTAGTCCTTGTTTTCCGCTTGAAACGTTTGCTTTAGATAATCTCTGTTTATTTCCCCCCTTTATTCCAAGTATCTGGATTGTTAGTCAGCCATAGACGTCAGAAAATTTGTAGCTTTAACATCCTGTTTTCTACAGGTGATTAAGAGTGTGACCAGATGGATAGAAAGTTCAAATTATTCAGAAGAAAGAAGTGGTGAGGAAAGCTGGCTGTGGTCCATCATGTCTATAATCCCAGTGTTTGAGAAGCTGAAACATGACTGGTACAAATTGGAGGCTAGTTTGGACTATAAGGAGTTCCAAGATACAGTCTGAACCGCATTACATTGTAAGATAGTGATGTGACCGAGAGAGGTAGAGGGTAGAGGGAGTGGAGAAAATAATCTAAAAAAATTCTGATAAAATATTGTAAATGATCTTATAAACACGTGAATGGAACTACTGACATATTTCCATTGAGTTTATGATTTTTCAACAGAATCTGGATAGAAACCCCAATATTTTTAATAACCCAAAAAGCAGAAAAATCTGTTAAACATTGTATTCATATCTGTTCATGAAAGGAACCTGACAACCTCAGCATGTGAAGAATGAAAAAGTTTACACAAGAGCTTGACTTGAAAACTGGTGATCCAAAAAATGTCTCCAAATACATTAAGGAAAATGTAAAAAAGGCAGGATATTTGCGAAAATGTAGGCTCCCACTAAGAGTAAGACAAAGGCTGCATACAGACAGCGATGGCTGACCAGAGCATTCAAGATCAGGATTTCTCAGACTTCAACTATGGCAAAACTTCATTTCTGATATTTCTGAAAGAAACACTTGTACAGGAAAAAGTCGTTTAAACAGAATACAGATTGACAAACATAGGAGTATTAGGACAAAGAAAGAATAATTACAGACAAAGTGAGGGAGAATACTAATAATGTGCGTTTTTAGTTTTCTTGTATCATTCTATGATAGGTGATCTTCAGCCCTCAAACCATAGTACCCATCCAACTTTGCCTTTCCTTTGAATTGGAATTAGAATTCCCATCACCTGAGTAGTGTCTACAGAAACCCTCAGTCTCAGGCCTCTTAAAATGACATAGATATAAATATAATAGTACATGCACTACTTCCCTAGGACAAATAAGGAACAGAATGGATGGTTTATATAACCTCAATTTATGTTTTTCATAACTCTTCAACTTGGGATTTCAAGATGAAAATGTAACTAGATCAAAATGAGGATTTTTTTATGGCTAGTGGGCAGCCACTTTATGTGTCCTCATGTGGTCTTTCCCTACATGCACTTGTCTAGTTTAAAGTTTGTTCATATGTGATGATTGCATGAATATCTTGGTCAAATCAAATAAAACTCACACTGAAGACTTTGCCTACCTTTAAAGAATCTGTGTCAAAATAATAACTTTCTTAAATATTATACTTGAAAATGCAAATGAAATAAACACAGTTGAACATATAAAATAATACAGATACCATCTTCAATTAAAAAAACATACACAAAAGGATAAACACACAGGCACCTTGTCTCCTATTTTACTTCAATCAGAAAATGCTGAATGTAGTGATGTGTGCCTGTAATGCCAGCACAGAGGAAAAAAAAAAAGCTATGATCAGCCTGAACTGTACGGGAAGTTGCGAGAAACCTGCCCTACAGGTAAAGCCTGTCTCTAGATAAATACATAAGCTTGCTTATTCATTATCCATTTATTTAGTTAAGCATCAGGTTCAGTATTACAGGAATCATAGAACCAGTGTCAAATACTGATAAAAATAGTAAATATGACTTGGGAAAAGATGATATCAATAGAGATTTAATTGTAAAAATGAGTTTATGCTTAAAAAAGAAACTATGAAAATAATGTTTAACCAGGAGGAAATTAAGTAAGTAGATAATGCCAGACTGTTTAAAATAATCATACACACACAGACACATGCACATGCTGATATATCAAAGGTGAACATTTCAAACTCTGTTACCTGCTAAACTCAAACTTAAGTGATAGTCAGGATCTGGAAATATTCTAAATAAATGATTGTCTTTTAAATCAAATGTAAAGGCGATATATCAAAAATCAGTCATAAAAAATGTAACTTACTTAATAGGAATAACAGATATTGGATTGACTTAAGACTTAACAATAAGGATTTATACCAAAAGGCCATGTAAGAAGACACTGCGATGAATAAATTCCCTCAAAACCTTATGATAAACACTGGATGCATTTTTTAATCTGTGGAAGTAGGATTAAGAGATCAATATGATGAGAGAATTACATGTGCCGTGGTTAGACCAACATTTTATATACAGCCACCTGATATATGGTACGGAAAATTGGAAGATCAAAGAAAACACAGAGCCAGTTAACTCACTGCCTATTATGAATTAGCTGATAGTAGAAGATATTACTTCAAATCACTTTGAGAGTGAGAGAAGGGGAAGGAAGGGTTGTGTAGTAAAAATGTTGTTGGTAACAAAGGGAAGTAATGCAATCCAGGTAGTCAAAAAATTGTCAATGTAAGGGTTCCCATTACTCTTCAGTCCCAAATTCTCCTAAATTCTGAAATGTGTTATGATTCTACAGTCATCTATCTGTATGAACTAAATATTAAAGTAACAAGAACTGAGTGAGGTGGTATTTAATACATATCTAAAAGCTCTTAAGTTACCAATAGAAAATGATTTTTTATTGCCCAAAAAGAAAAATCTAAAATACTGAAGAATTCTCAAATAAACTTCAGAAATGAGAAAGAATAAACAAAAAATATCTAAATGCGATACTTAATTTTAACTCTGAAGACAATAGGATTTTATATGTCTTGATACCTAAAAATATAAAGTTTTACTCATGGGAGCATATAATGAGGCACTTATTGTGTATCATTAAAATAATTTTGACTGTGAAGCTGTAATAGTGATGAATTCTGTGGTAACACCATATCATTGACTCTGTTAAACAAAACAAAACAAAAAACGCACACAGCTTCAAAAGTTCTAAAAATTGATAAAATAAAATTTATTTTAATTCTTCCAATGTAGATAAAATGTAAATTAGTTGTAGGGATCTTAGTATGTATGATTTCTCATGTAGGATTTCATGTATTCACATATAGATTAATATAAAGTTTTTTTTAAATATACTTATCAACGGACAGTTATACTTCATACAGTGAAATACTTCTTATCCCAGGTAATGATATCACATTTTTTTTCTAAACACAGCAAAGTGTTCTCTTTGAGAAATCTGACTGTTTTGTATGCCTTAAAGAAAACCTTACAACCTTCCAAAATAATAAAAGTCATATGAAGAACATTCTTTTAGAGCTTTTTGGTAAAACTAGAACTCTATAATATAGCTAAAAAGTGTTCAGTCATATTGAAATTATACAACTCGTTAAATCAAAATGGAAATTAATAATTAAAATGGACCTATCTATCAGATGATCAGATTCTATAAGACATTAATGAATTAATTGTCACGGGAAAATAACACCATTAATTGACAAAATTATGATAGTACTAATGTTTTTGAAAAGTCTATTTTAGGAACTAGAGCGATGGCTCAGCACCTAGAAGAACTTCCTCCTCATTCAGAAAACCTGAGTTCGGTGCTCAACAACCATGGACAAGCAAACAATTATCTACAACTCCAGCTTTAGGGGATTCAATGCTCTCTTTGGCTTCCTTAGGTATATACAGACACACCACACCACACATATGCCACATACACATATACCACACAACACAGACCACACCCACAAATATACACAAACACACACACAATGTGCACACACAAACTTACATACAGAACAACACAACATAAATACATAAATCTGTGCAAACTCATACAACACACACTACACACAACACACAAGCACAGACACACATACCATACAGAAAATCACACAAAATTACACACTACACACACATACTCAGAAGACTCCACACACACACAAACACACCACATGCATACACACACACACCACATGCATACACACACACACACAAGGAGATAGAGAGAACATCTTAAATAAATAAAGACTTTAAAACAGAAATACATGTAAAAATACTTCAAACACAATGATCCAGAAAAAAAAATATTGCAAGAATTATTAACAAAATGAGAAATGCTCTATTTTAGGAAACTGTACTAAGTCTATAGAATAAACTAAATCTCTACCCTTGAGGCAATTTTTGATGATTTATATAAAAACTTCAAAAAAGAAAAAAAAAACACCTAAATTCTAAGCAGCTGTTCAATTTACCGAAAATGAAAGTTTTCCCAAAACATTTTGATTTCACGTCTGTCCTAAGTAACAATGTTGGGATGACAAGCCACAGCAAAATGTAGCCAAAGTCAGACTACACAAATAGAAATATGCAATCCTGAAATACTTACAAAGTGGCACACAATATGTACTCTATTCAATTTTGTATTTTATTATATACATATCATGTATGAGAGTATAATCATGTGTGTATATATTAATGATATCTGTGAGACTATTTGGGGGATGTAAGTTTGCTTTACAAAATCTATTGAAATATTATCCACTTTTTGGGCATCCACATTTGTGAGCAAACTTTGATGGTATTATGAGAATTAATGTTGTCTGTACAATATTAATTTTAAGCCAAAAAATCCTAGGAGAAGTAATCAAGAAGTTAGAACTTTTCCCATTAATATTGTCAAGTGGCAATAGATATAAGAAACAATGAGCATTATTAGCTTAAAAAGAAGATGTTTTTCTGTCTGCAATTACTGCTTGCAGAATCATTAACCGCCATAATAGCTGTATGTAACAACTAAGCATATGTCTCATTCAATAATTTACACCCCTTCTAACAGCCAGTGATCCCTTGAGTCAAGATTACCTTAGAAATATAAAGAGGATCTAAAACTAAATAATTTCAATTATAAAATGAACATGTAAATTGCCAGCTAAATTACTTGTACTTAATTAGTCATTTCGCATAATGATAGACATTCTCTTTGGGTCTTTTGGTCTGTTAGATAATGCCCTGCAATGTTGCTTAAGTTCTAATTATTGTACAAGCCCTGCAGAAACGTGCTGTTAATCTAAGTATGCAGGCCTGAGCAACTCTGGAACTCTTGTACTCTGAGGCAAACTGCCCTGCTAAATGTCTGCGCCAGGGGCCTGTGGCTCATTCAGTTGGTCGGGATGCTAATGATGTTAGTTTCTTTTTAAAAAAATTGTAGTACTTTGTTTTTGAAATTATAATAGACTTCTGAATATTTAGTTCTCCTCTTTCTTCCCTCCAAATTCTCTCAGCTAGCCCTCCGTAGGTTCGTTTAAATTCAGTGACTCTTTTTTCATCAGTTGTTGTTTTTTTATTGGAGAGAAGGAAAAAGCCTTTACATTTTTATAAGTGGATAACAGAGTGAAGCAATAATAATGTTGGTTCATCTGGCTTTTAGTTTAAATTTTTAAATTTTAAAACTGGCTTTTACACCTAAAATATGCAATTTCTGGGAGATTTTGTTAAAATAACCTGATTACAGTTTCTGTAACCACATAAGAAGCAAGAGCTATTCATCATACTACAGGGTCTTGTATTTCTCTAAACTTGTTATAAATTTTTTCCTTATAAACAATTACATAGAATTCACTTAGAGGGCAATGCACTTAATTCAAATAAAAGCAAGAAACTGATACATTTTTTTTTTCCAGATACTAATCTCATGACTAGTGTGTGAGGGAATAGAACAATAAAAAGGGGAAATGTTTCCAGGTTCAGTATGTTTATTTTCAAGCTAGCTGTGCCTATATAGATGCGTGTTTGGCATTCTTTGGTGGGGGAGAAAATAATTGATCAGGATTAAACTAATAAAACATCAGATAGCAGACTATCACAGCCACAGAGACTGAGGCAAAGCGTTTAAGCCCAGCCTGGATTTTACATCCATGTTACACATATATAGAGAACACAATCTACATGGCTGACATACCTATCAGTATCAAGCACTAGAAAATTCTGGGGACACCGAATTTACTTTGTGGACAGGTAAGAGTGCTTCGCAGTAGGAAAAGTGATACCATTTATGATGCTTAAGGAATTGTCAGCACCTGCCTACAAATGTGAAGTGGAGAAAGGAAACAGTAGACATTTATCAAATATTATAGAATATTTTCCTATTTTTGACATTTGTAAGAGAGTTTAAACCGAGCATCGTTGTGAAAAACAACTTAAAAGTGTGCCATTTTATGAGGGTGGGAGCTCTGTAGTCATATTCAAAGGAAGCATGGTAGTGTAGTGTTCACATTTAAAGATGTTTGACAACATTTACACTGATATTTGAATGCTTAAAAACTTTAAGGAACAACAGAGTTATTTCTCCAGACATAAAGCACATATAATGCAAAATATGTTTACCCAATCAGCAATGAAGAAAATTAACTGTAACAAATGCATTTGGAGTAATTCATATGATGATGAAAAGTGGTTCAAATGTTAATATACAATATAGTTTTCAGACAAATCAATAAGAAAAATAAAATTATGTATTTGTTATATCACAGTTCAGACAGAAAGAAAAGAATAACAAAGATCTGATTTAAAAAAAAACAGACTGTAATCCAGAGTGTGTCACCTTGGACACCCTTAAAACAGGTTCACAAGGAAAAACACCCCCTGCTCTGAGACCATTGCCCATAGAACAGATGGAACATTTAACCTGGGTTAGTGGATAACATCAGCTTATGGCAAACTGAAAAAAGAAACACCAGGTGTTTTGCAAATTATTGCATTATTCATCAGCAGCACTTCATTGCCAAGATTTTTTGAAAAAAGAAAAAACCTTCAAAAATCAATGCATTGCTTGGCTATCAGTGCACAAATTACAAAATTAACTAAAGAAAAATGCATTGAAATCTGAAGAGTGGTTTGTAAAACTTTGATTCTAAACATTGACCTGAAACAATTTCTAAAATAATTTTATCATTTATTCATTTTAGGACATATTTTAATGAGTGAAAAATGAAATTAAATTACATTAATTGGTTCTATAATTTGAATAATTGTCCTTACAGTGTTAAGACACATTTTCCTACAGTAACATCGAAAAGATGCTATATCCCATGCTGTTTCAGTCACAGTCCAGCTGGCTTTGGTGAGCTCCCAATAGATCAGCCCCACTGTCTCAGTGGGTGGGTGCACCCCCCGTGGTCCTGACATCCTTGCTCGTGTTCTCCCTCCATCTGCTTCTCATTGGGACCTTGGGAGCTCAGTCCAGTGCTCCAGTGTGGGTCTCTGTCTCTATCTCCATCCATCACCAGATGAAGGTTCTATGGTGATATGAAAGATATTCGTCAGTAATGCTATAGGATAGGGTCAGT
>NW_026067911.1:13306086-13311323 GCF_014885135.2 Alexandromys fortis | reverse complement strand
GGGGGAGGGAAATGGGAGGCTGGGAGGAGGCGGAAACTTTTTTTTTCTTATTCTCAATAAAAAAAATTTATAGTAAAAAAAAAAGAAAATACAACTATCAGGGAAAAAACAGATGCTGTATTCTGATACCCTACAAGTTAAAAAAAATTTAATTAAAAAAATTGATCAGAGAAAAAAAAGATGCTATAGATAATTATTTTGTAAATTTGTCTTTTGAGATAGAAAACAGAAATGATATGTTGTTGTAATTACATGTTTCATCCAAGAATATATTATACATCATTTAAACATAACCTGGGATATTCTTATAATGACACATAATGTTCCTTATTAGACACTGTAGCATTGGTTGCAGTATAGGTATACTATGGACTTAAATATTTTGATTTGGAAGTATTTGCTATTTGAGTGTTATTGAAGTAATTATTATTTCAAGTCACTGAGTTGCAGTATTTAAACAACTAATTTACCTTTAATGAATGTGGATCATGACAGTAATGATCAGGAAGAAAAACACTTTGGTCTGTAGAAAGATTTTGAGTAGAATCAGCTGGTGTTTGCTTCACTTCTGATCTTTTCAGTTTTTCTTGGCATTGTATATCATTCTGTTTTACTGTGTCTCTCTCTTCCTGCTGCTCCTCACCCTCTTTTCTATTTCTCTTCCTAATTTCTCTCTGTCTTATTCTCTGTCACTCTATCTCTGTTTCTCTCTCTCTCTCTCCCTATTTCTTCTACTTTCTTCTATGAATCACCTCCTCTCATCCGCATAATGAATAGTGGATAGATATTAAACAAGCAGAATGTGAAGAAACAATAAATTCCTTCAGGAAGGAACACTCCCGAGTCAAGAGGGTGGAAACAGGAGAGGAGAAAGTCATCATGTAGTTATGTATTATTTGGTTTATTCTTCATTCACATTCAGATTATGATTTTTATTATTTTACAAGTACTCAGGAGCCTGAATTATTTTTTGTATAGATAAAGATGATAAAAAATGAACAGCAACACTCCTTGGATGATCCCTTGCACACAATGAGGTGTGTTTGTCTTTCTGTGACAGGTGTTTGAGAAGGCCACACATTCTCTTAATCCCTATGTTTAATTAAACTTTTATCGAGCCTCCACTCTATTTTAAAATCACTGAAAAATAATATAAATATACTCATTGTAAGTACATTTTAAATAACTTACTTTATCATAATATGGCTATTTTCATATCTAACCTAAGCAATTCTACAATATCAAGATGCTGTATACCTTCAAACATATCCACCACACAGTTTATAATCATAACTTATAATCATGCATTATTGGATGCATTCAAATTAACTGCATTAAATCACACTCATTTTGACCTAAAAGATTCTTTGAGTTTTTCAATTTTCCAGCCAATGAAGACAAAACAGGCACACAACTCTTCAAGACTTGTTTACCTAAAATTTCTTTTTATTCTAACTGCCATTTTATCTCCATCCTTTATCCATCTATTTAATCCTTCAACTTCTCATTTATTTTATGAATTTATCCCGGTCATTGTTTCTGTTGTTATGATAAAACACCATGACCAAAGCAACCTGTAGAGGAAAAGGTTGATTTAGCTTATGATCCTACATTACTGTTTAGCATAGAAGGAAGTCAGGGCAGTAACTCAAACAGGGTAGGAACCTTGATGCACGCACTGATGCAGAGGACATGTAATAGTTCTCTTCATTACCTTGCTCCTCATGGTTTGCCCAGCCTGTTTTTTTCTTCTATAAAACCCAGGACTATTTGCTCAGAAATGCCCCACATCCAATGAACTGGGCCTTCCCACATCAATCACTAAGAAAATGCTCTCCAGGCGAGCCGATAGCTGTATCTCATGGAAGAATTTTCTCAGCTGAAGCTTCCTTCTCTCCAATGACTCTAGCATCTATCAAGATGGCAAAAACTAGGCAGTACAGAATCTACTCCTATTTATTTTTTATTTGATAATGAAATAAAATTTGAAATTTTGAACAAGGGAAAGATTACTTGGCACAAGGGAGGTTCTGCACAAATCTTTAAAATTTTTCCTGAACCAATTAAGTACATCATAGATTTTAAAGACAGCAGAAGCTCAACTCTTTAGCATGGTAGAGGATTTTTGTTACTGATGACCTGACATGTATTTTAGCAAGGATTATATAAGAAAATGCGGTAGATTCTGATGACTAACATAATATATTCTAATGTCACGGCAAGGAAAATGAACCTATTTCTATATTGAGGGCTTTGCCACAAGCCTACTTAACAATTTGAACATTTCTTTTTCTTACTACAGACCGGTTCCTTTTAATTCTATACATGTATCAGAGCCACTGGAACAGCAGCTCACAAGTAATGCAATAATACTATCCAGGTTAAGTCATTCAGGACATAAAGTATAAGATCTCTGAGACTCAGGGTATATAGAAACAGAAATTGATATCCAGCTATTGACTATGAGGTAAAACTGAGTTTCTAATTAAGTTGAATCCAAATAGAAATACTGTTTTTCCTAATACAGTGAAGAGCTTACAAGCAGACCATGGGCTGTTGTGGATTGATCTGAGAAGATATGCATTGTTTGTAAATATCAATGCATTATGCCCGTGTGGTTTCTCTTTTTTTTTTAAAAAAAAAAAAAAAGAAAAAAAGAAAAGTTGTGTGTAAAAGATGTCATCTGTAACGGGTTTTCTTTTGGGCCACCAGTCAACTTCCAAATAAGAACAGAGACTTTTGAATGGTCAACCTTAGTTTATAATTATCCCACTAGCTCTTATTACTTAATCTGTTTCTCTTCATCTTCTTTTCTGCTGTGGGGCTTTTTAGCTTTCTTTGATTCTGAATGTCCTGCTCTGTGTATATCTGGTTGGTGACTGCCTGGCTGGCTGGTCCCAATGTATTCTGTGCCCTGCCCCCCAGATTCCTCATCCTAATTTTTCTTTCTGTCTGCCAGTCCTACCTATTCCTCCATTGCCTAACTATTGGCATTCACCATTTTATTAGACTGATAAGGTGACTTATGCCAGCAAAGCAACTCATCTTCACTCTGTTAAAAAAAAAAATACAGCATAAGCAAAAGTAACACATCTTTATATCGTTAAAGTAATATTCCAAAATAGTGGCTCTCCAAGTTTATCAAATCTTATAGCATTAAATGACTGATATTCCCTGAATAGGAAATCAGGTGAGCCCTCAGGCCTTTTCAAGGGCAATGGCTTGTCCAACAGAGTCCCTTTGCTTTTTAATGTAAGTCAAACACTGTGGAGGCCCAAAAATGTGATCCTATTTCCACACTGACCAAAGGTCAGAGAGTTGGAACTTACCTCTATTCCTTCAAGTTTATTGTGTTTCTACCTCAAACAAGGATCCCACCTAGATTTAGCACAGGGAGTTCTGCTCTCTCAAGGTTATCATCCACAGGTGTGGCTAATAACCAGAACTTGTATTTCAGGAAGAGAGAAGTAGACACGTTTCAACCTCAAACAAAACTCTAATTCCAGTTACCTTAAGGAGATAACTTTGGATTCCACCTAGGGAGTGGTTTGCCTACAGAAAGTTTTGGTCTAGAGTGTGAGAGTGACTTTTTTTGTTGTTGTTGTTGTTCTAGCAACAGAATGTTTAACTATAAATGTAGCCTGCAATCTTCAATTGGTATGTTTCTTTATTTGAATCATGTTAATGTAGTTTTTTTTTTGTCTTACTCCTACTTTTGTGGTCAGGGGTATTTAAAGCAATTGGAAATTAAATGCAGGCAAATTCTTGTAGTCACTGGAACTCCCTTCCAATATTATCCAATATGTTTCTCTGTTTTATTATTTTCCTGCACATCTTGATATTCTTTACTTATATTTTCTAAATCCCCACTACCCTGGCAAGAGGTATTTTTGTCGAGTCCAGTCCCCAATAAAACACAAATAATACACAAGCTACTACTGTACAGCTTATACTGATAAATTTAAAAACTAAAATTATTATTTCATAAAAATTACAGTATATTCCCTTTCAAAGCATGTATTTTATTCCAAAAAATGGATTGCTCATTAAATCAATATTTTCATATAGATTATATTAATATTATACATAGACAATAAATTAAGACTCTCTTCAACCTGTGGTTTCCTTAACATATTTCATTTCAATTTATTTTCTTCATGAATCTGATTCAGTTTTTCAAGACAATCTAGGATTCTTGTTCTTCCTCTTTTCTTTTCTGGAATTGGCTCACTTTTTTTCCTTTGGAACTAGCTGAATCCACTTCTTTTCACCCAGTAAAAGTCTCTTGTACAACCTACAAAATAAAGAGGTCAGGAAGACTTCCTATAAGTAAGTAAACTCATTTTTTAAACAACCATAGTATTGAAAATGAGAGAAATTTCTAAAAATATATGATGTTCATTATGGTGGTATGCATTGCTATTGCATAGATTACAATGAAGTAATTAAGTTAATTGAACAGTTGTTGAGCTCAAAGGGGAATTTGTTTTCATGTATTGAACTCATTACAGGATTTTTTTTCTCTGTAACCTTTATGAAAATTGGCAAAGACAATATTAGTGCTCTATGTTAATGAGGAAACTATAGGGTACATTTCAAAAGAATTGTCTAGAAATTAGCATGTGGTAGCTGGGGGTGTAGTTTAGTCATTAGAGTGCTCTCTTAGTATACCCAGAGCCCTAGCACTGCATAAGCCCGCTTTGATGGCAGTGGAAGGCCAGCATGGATAAGACACTGTAACTCCAAAGCTAAATGCATGAATATCTGTCTCTGAACATTATCTTCACTCTGTGAAAAATAAATTTCATGCAGTTACTGGAAGTTTGCTTTATTTGCTTCTGAAATATAATATTAAAAATGATAGTCTGGGATATGGGAAAGATTCAGCACATAAATCATTTGTTGCAGCGGCATGAAGATCAGGTCAGTGTACCCAGCACCCACAGTGATGGTTTAAGGCAGGACAGTTGTAATTCCAGTATCGGAAAGGTGGAGACAAGAGATGTCTGGAACAAGTGAAATAGCTAGACTAGCATTATTTGCAAACTTTGTGTTTGATTGAGAGACCACATATCAAAGAGAAAGTGGAGAATGATAGAGGAAGTGATGTGGTAATGTCAGTCTATACCAGGGTCTTGAGTTTATTTCTTCTGTGTTGTATGAGAAGATTGCAGTTTTGAATGAGCGTAGCTCTTCCCTTATTCAGGATATTGAAGCATATGTCCCAGAAGGAAATC
>NW_026067911.1:13287258-13306062 GCF_014885135.2 Alexandromys fortis | reverse complement strand
ATATATAGTGGCTGCCTATAAGTTATCAATGTTCTTGTTCATAACCCAACTTAAACTTCAGGGTGTACCAGGTTAGACATGGTTAGAACTCTTTGATCAATCTGTCATTTCCCTCCATGTGGGGCAAATTGGATCAGACCCACAAGAAAAGCCAAAAGAGCAACAGAATGACGGCACTGCATGACTGAGAGAGAATTACTTTTTTTCTACACTTCTGCAGCTTGACAATGGTTTATATAAGTTGTTCCTAAAGCAAGGACATACTCTGGTCTTTCCTATAGCTTTTATGCAGGTAACTTTTTATTCTAATTTATTTTCTCATCTGCTTGAAAGACAGGCAAATTTTCTCCCAACATCTGTCAGTTTTATAATCAATGTATGTTTTATGAGGAAATTAGGAACAATTCCTTTGATGTCTACAGATAAGAAGGTAACACTATGCTCTCCTCTACTAAGGTGCTACGGGAACAATTTCAAGGCAAACATAATGAGCAAACACAGTGTAATCGCAAGAAAAAGCCCTCGTGCTATCCAGATTAACTCGATGCAGAACTGAGTTAAGTTCCCTGATCTGTTATAGTCACCTTGTATAAAAGCTTCCTTGACAGTTTATTTGGCCAGTAAGTCTATTCGTGGGAAGCATTTTGACCCTCTGATGATAATAGGGCCATGAACAAAGCCATAGTACAAGCAATTCATAACAATATATGTGTATAAAATAAGCTCAAGCTTCATGGAACCCTAGAGAAGAAATACCTGCCATATTCCAAATGATTAAATTTTTGTGCCCCAGTGCTGTCTTCATCTTTGCTCATAGGGACACAGCTGAGTAATTTTTGGTGTTCACAAATTTGTCCCTTAAGCCCGAAGGACCCAGTAATCAAAGAGTATATTAAAGATAGCCATTAATTTAAGTGATTAATCCTACCCAGTAATGTCAGGAAAGGGGAGATGGTAGATAACCCTATTCAAGATCACTGTGGCTTTTCCTGTATAAGATACAGAGATAGAAGAGTACTTGGATATAAAAGTCCACTTGTAGATCTTAATTTTTCTTGAAGCCATTTTTTCCTAAATTATTATTTTTAATATGTGTATGTATATGGAGTATGTGCCCAAGCATACTGTGTCCACAGAGACCAGACTGATGACCCTGGAGCTGGACTTATAGGTACTTATGGATTTCTGCATTTGAGTGCTGACAAACTCAGATCCTCTGCAAGAGCAGTATACTCTTTTAGTCACTCACCCATGGCTCCATCTACAATCACTTTTAAATGGCAGTAAAAAGGTACACAATCTATAGAGAAAAATGAAAATCAAAGGATCAAAAAGGATCTGATCTGAAATTACCACTTGCTACAACTGAGAAATTCTCATGACCAGATGGAAAATAGAACAAACTTTGGAAATGACACAGAGAGCTCCAACCTTGGCAGAACTCCCTACATGGTTAACGCTCAGCTTCATGGTTAACGTTTGTATACTACTTTATTGTTTTTTTGTTGTTTGGTTTTTGTTTGGTTTTTGAAAATTCAAGGGCCAAACTTGAAGAAGTAGTAACATTAAGTGAACTGTGAATTTATTATTAAGTCCTAGGGTGACCCAACCCTGTAAGATGAAAACAGGAGCATGTGTTCTGAACCCTGTTCAATGACTTAAAAACAGTACAGAATATTATGGTTAGTATTCAAGTGTCAATCTCTGTTCAGGAATTCTTTTTCTGGAATATTTTTTTCTTACTCTCACTGATTATGGATAACCATGTGAAATTCATGACATGCTGATACTTATAAGTCAACTTAAATATTTTTGTTTGGAAAATAATTAAAGCTATGGTATTATGCCATGCTCTTTTTTATTTTTTGAGACTAAAATATAATTACGTCATTTACTCTACCCTTTCCCCCCATTGAAGTTTAGAGACAAAACCCTTTAAATAACATCAGTTTGAATTTCTTACTTAAAGCAAAGGAAATTAAACAGCACAGTTAACAAACATTGATGTGTGGAATACATGTTCATTATTTTGTAATAATAATGTTAATAATGTATTTTCTATAAGAATGGAAATAGTACAGATTCCAGGGATTAACTTTTATTCTGAGTTTTTTATTATTACTTTTTCAAATCAATATTTTTAAATCAATTTTTATTTAAAATCAATCTTTATATTTTACATACCAATCCCAGAATCCCCTTCCTGCCCTCCTGCTCCCTCACATTCCTCCAGACTCTACCCCGCAACCATGGGGAACCTACAAAGTCTGGCACACCAAGTAGAGACAGGATAAATGCCCTTCCCCCGTATATTGGCTGAGCAAGGTATCCCTCCATAAGGAATGGGCTCCAAGACACCAGTTCATGAAGTACCAACAAATTCTGGTACCACTGCCAGCAGCGCTAAAAACTGCCCAAGACACACAACTGCCTCCCACATTCAGAAGCCCTAGTTCAGTCCGATGCAGGTTGCCCAACTGTCAGAAGTAGTGAGCTCCCACTAACTTGTGTCAGCTGTCTTTGCAGGTTTCCTCATCATGATCTTGACCCCTTTGCTCACATTATGCATCTTCCCTCTCATCAACAGAATTCCAGGAGCTCTGCCCATTGCTTAACTATGAATCTCTGCATCTGCATCCATCAGCTACTGGATGAAGGTTCTATGATGACAATCAGGGTAGTCATCAATCTGATTGTAGGGAAATTCCAGTTCATGTGCCCTCTCCACTATTGCTTGGAGTCTTAGCTGGGGTCATATTTGTGGATTCTTAGGAATTTCCACAGTTCCAGGTTTCTCCCTAATCCCACAATGAGTACATTTACCAAGATATTTCCTTCCTTACTCTCCCTGTCTTTTCCTCCACCAACTCAACCATCCTGATTCCTCATGTTCTTCTACTCTCTCCCCTTTCTTTCCCCTCCCCTTCTCTTTTCTTTTCACCCTCCCCTCCATGCTCCAGAAAATTAGGAATCAATACCCGGCATTATCTCTCTTGGGCATATAACCAAAGGATGCCCAGTCATATGCAAGGACATTCGCTCAACTATGTTTATGGCAGCATTATTCATAATAGCCATAACCTGGAAACAACCTGAAGTAGGGGATTATTTGTTTATTCCCACGCCTTAATTTAACCCATTTCTATTAATCTGTGTATCACCACATGGCTGTTGCTTACCGGCAAGGTTACCACTTGTCTGTTCCCAGAGGCAGCTATATGGCATCTCCTTGACTCCGCCTTCTTTCTCCCAACATTCAGTTTAGATTTCACTGTCTAATTCTACTCTACCCTATCACAGGACAAGGCAAAATTTTTATTCATTAACCAATAAAAGCAAAACATATACAGAAGGACATCACACATTAACAACCTAAATGCCCCTGAACTGAAGAATGAATAAAGAAAATGTAGTATATTTACACAATCAAGTATTAGTCAGTATGAAAAAATGGCATCTTGAAGTTTGTAGGCAAATGCACGAACCTAGGAAAAAAAGATCCCGAGGGAGGTGACTCAGACCAAGAAAGACGGTATGTACTCACTTATAAGTGTATATTAAGTATAAAGCAAAGGATAACCAGTCTACAGTTCACAATTACAGAGAATCTAGGGAACAAGGAAGACCCTAACAAAGACATACATGGATCCCCCTAGAAAGGAGAAATAAATAAGATCTCCTGAGTAAGTTATTCTGAGATTTTGATTGTGTTTTTATATTAAAAGAATTTGTACAAAGCAAATACATAAATGAGTGCATTGATTTAAATGAATTTATATTTAGCAATCTATATATTAAAATTTGCATCTTAAAACCACTACATTGGATTTGAATCAAAATTTCAGTGCATTTAATTTACATTTGTATTTTTGTTTATTCATCTTAAATGATATTGTGAACATAAAATTGAGAAAATTTGACTTAAAATGCATATGCCTTCACTATAATTTCTGTGCAACTGATTTATGTTAGTAATTAAAGAAACTAAAGAGATTACCTAATGTGATTTTCACCATTGGTATATATTCCGTAAATATGATTTTACACTGATTCTTACAACTGTAGCTGGAACATAGACTGACTGGTTGGGGAGGTGACTGATATTTTCAGTTGCTTGAACTCCATACCAGGACCACATGGGCCATGTATATGCAATTGTATTACCTAAGTAAAAAATATTTCTTTAGCACATAAAGGATTCACATCCATATAGTCTTGTTATACACATTTAGGTATTAATGTGCTTATAACTGAATCCACACATATCTTATGATAACTTATTTAACATATAAATCAATGTGTGTTATCTTAGAACCAATTTTAAATATTTTTTACCTTGTTACTTAAATTATAATGATTCCATGTTTTCTTCTACTTAATAGTGGGGACAATCTGATTAAAATGTCTGACCTCTTGGGTATAATGAATATTTATTACAGGATTGTTCTGCCTGTGTTATGCTAGCCTATGAGAATGTGTTGTTCTTTCAATGTACACAGGCATCCTAGTCCTAGAGATCTGTTTTCTTTATATACTGGCATGGTTTCTACAGACCTGCCTCAGTAACTCCAGCGGTATCACTTCCCACTCAGCACATATGGGAGCCTTGATAGAGGATAGAAAGAAAGGAGATCAATGCCTGTGTGACAACCAAGAAACTCTGTGGATCTGTGTGCTGTTTTCTTTATGTTTTCCTTTTTTTCACTTCTGGTGATCAACCTGTTCTCAGGTGACCCCATCATTGTGTGTTAGTGCCTGTCCTGGAATTTGTTCTGTGAAAAATGTCTGTGTATTCATGTTAGAAACTATTCTGTGCTTTGCTACTTTCTTTTATTGACTGGTCTCATTAGTCTGCTATTGTTTACCTTCTGTTTTTTTTTTTAATTAGATTTCAAATAAGAATAAGGTCTGAAATTATATTCATTCTGTTCACTTGTTTTTAAAGTTTTTTTTTCCATTTCTAAACTAGTTATGTGTAGATATTCTATCACCATCAAAACTGTTTTCCTAACATATAAGCATGATTGTTTGTCAGATACATTTTCCAAGTCAACAGTGAAATAAAGCTTAATACTAGTTTTACTCTGGAAAACCCAAGCAATTTATTTACTTTGGTCTGCACACACTTGAGGATGTATAGGAAGTGAGAGCTTTGATGTTAGCATCATTTCAAATGACTTCAGACATCCTTCTAACAGACACTTTATTTTCTGTTCTTCACAGAAATTTTAATTAGAGCGATCAAAGCTGCTTCACACATTGCAAAGAAGAACAGAAAATGAAAAGGATCAGCATGAATTTTTATACTAGCAAGGGCAGAGTGATTCATATTAGGAGACAAAAAAAAAAACACAACCAAAAAAACAAAAGAGGCAATTTAGAATAAAATAATTTTAATGAAATTTATCTAATATATGCAAGTATATTTTGGAAAGCTTTCTTGAAAATACATCTAGAAGAGGTTCCTGAGTCACAGCAGGGACTTCAGTGTAGTAGAGCAGTCAGCCAGAAAATAACTGTAGCTGTGAGTCCATAGTTTACAGTGAAGAACTTGTTTGTGTGTAAACAAGGCTAGAAGGCTTTTGTAAGCTACTGGGCAATTTATAAGAAAGGTCTCCTTATGCTGTATCATTTTTTTTCTTGTTTCCATGTCTTAACTGGAGGATAATTAGATCACACTATGATAAATAAGAAGTTCAACAAAAACATTCAAATGTATGCATCTTTAAAATATAATTTTTGCTAGTAACATGATATATACTCATGAAAGATACTAGATAAGGTATCTTTGAAACATTTAAGCAAAAAACCATATTTATTGCACTACAATAAAAAAGATAAGGAGCAAGCAAGAAGGATTAGCTTGCAACCATTTTTGTTACTAAGCTAGCAAACTCAGTATCATCCCTTGATCCAAAATGGTAGAAGGAAGCAATTATCTTCAACACATTGTCCAAGCCTTCCACACATACTCATTTATAATGTTATTCCCTATGAAAAAAATTTAACTTTAACCGTATAATTTCAAAAGGAAAATTTAAAACAATATAAAATGGCACTGCTGTAATATTTAAATATTTACTATTTCTTCTCTACTTTAGGTGATTCAAAGATATTTATAATCTGTTTGTGAATTGATTAGTTCTAACCAAACTATAATAGTTTATTATTTTCCTTATAATTGGGGTTTTGGTTTGTTATATCTCACTTGAAACAAGATAGAAGGAAATGATTCTTGTTTATTTGTTTAGAAATAAAACTAATATGTAGATATAGGTATAAAGATGTTAATAGATTTTAAAGAAGTAAGAAGAAATGTGGATTTGATCTTTACACTGTTTCTAGACATAAATTATTGTTGAATTAGAAGCGGCGGGGCTGCGTCCCCGGCACCCGGCCGCCCGCATGGCTAGTTTATACCCAGAAATAATTACACGGAAACTGTATTCTTTCAAACACTGCCTGGCCCGGCTAGGTCCAGTTTCTTATTGGCTAGCTCTTACATATTGTTCTAACCCATTTCTAATATTCTGTGTAGCCCACGAGCTGGCTTACCAGAGCATGAGACTCTTAATCTCAGGGTCGTGGGTTCGAGCCCCACGTTGGGCGCCATCTGTTGAATTAGAAGCGGCGGGGCTGCGTCCCCGGCACCCGGCCGCCCGCATGGCTAGTTTATACCCAGAAATAATTACACGGAAACTGTATTCTTTCAAACACTGCCTGGCCCGGCTAGGTCCAGTTTCTTATTGGCTAGCTCTTACATATTGTTCTAACCCATTTCTAATATTCTGTGTAGCCCACGAGCTGGCTTACCAGAGAGGATCTTAACCTGCGTCTGTCTGGAGTGGGAGCATCATGGCGACTCTTCCTCTAACCTTCTTTCTCCCAGAATTCTCTTCTGTATACTCCGCCTACCTAATTTTCTATCCAATAAAATGGGCCAAGGCAGTTTCTTTATTAGTAAGAAATCATTCCCACATCAAATTATAAAAATAAAATCTCTGTAACGAGAATGATAGACATATAGCTCTTGTTTGCTTTCTGATTTTGTTTTGTTTTGTGTAGCACAGAGTTCTTGAAATGCTTATAATTTCCTGAGCAATGTAACTATCAACAATAGTGGACATTTACTTATTGAGTGATATAAAAGGATTTAGTTAAAAGCAGATTTCCTGTGTATATAAGATAGGAAAATATAGCAATTAAAACAAGATATGATTATAACATTGGAAACTTCAACCCTGTACTAATATCTTGATGGTGTAGGGCCTCTTGATTTAATTCAAAATTCATAATGGCTGTGTTATTACAGCCTCAATAATCATCTCAAAATGTGACCATGAGAACTTATGAGTTACTGAATTGATGCACCAATGTGCTCTAAGTTTGAGGGCTGCCAACAAAACAATCAGATGTTTGAAATCTTTATAGATATTATTTCATTTCCCCCTTCATCTTGATGGTTTTGCATAATTTTACAATAGTTTTTATTATAAACTAATAAAGTCTCTTCCCTATGTGAGCTGTTATACCAAGTTCTCAAATATCAGAAGAAGGGTTATAAGAACTTTAGCTTTTACCAGCCTGTTCACATGTCCTTGGCATCTGATACTAAAAGCTGTACTTTGAATTGAGGCCCAGCCTTTCCTCTGAATAATCTGGGTAATCCAAGCCTTTAATGTCAGAATCATAGTAAGTTACTTCATTCCTTGTTGGCATCCTGGTGTAGAAAACCCACATGCATTGTATTAGAAATACTAAAATTACAAAACCGCTGCTTTTATTGAGTCTTTTGTTTTGAGTTTCTCATTGTATATTTTTCATTTGGACCTGCTCTCTCTCTCTCTCTCTCTCTCTCTCTCTCTCTCTCTCTCTCTTTCTCTCTTCTTTTATGTCTTTTCTTTTTGAGACAGTGTTTCTCTGTGTAACAGCTCTGGATTCCCTGGAACTGACTTTGTAGAACTGTCTGGCCTTTATCTAAATTATTGAAAATCAGATAGCATTAGTGTAAAGTAGGTTGATGCCAT
The DNA here is from genome assembly GCF_014885135.2 of Alexandromys fortis. Classification (NCBI taxonomy): domain Eukaryota; kingdom Metazoa; phylum Chordata; class Mammalia; order Rodentia; family Cricetidae; genus Alexandromys; species Alexandromys fortis. Next base: position 13,298,035 of record NW_026067911.1, on the reverse strand, counting down.
GAAGAAAGTGTGACCACCCACTGTTTAAACAAGTGGCCTCAGATAGCCTGGACTTTCTTTATTTATACATTTTCAATGGTTTGCAAGAACACTTTTACAATTACTTTGCTTCTTAAATTTCTAAAAATCATTACAGTGCTTACCAGTTTGTTCCTGGCTTCCTACCTCTTCCTTCCCCCAACTTTTCCACCAGTAGCCTTTGCTGTTTTGATTGATATCGCTATTGTTAGAAGCATAAGCAGTTTTTCAAGCAACAAAGGCCCACCTGCAGGTAGAACAGTGTGTCCTGTTGGCAGCATACGTGGTTATAGCATCATGCATGGTGAGAGACAGTTTTGTCTCTAGTGGTTAATATTCATATCTAGTGGGGTCTAGATTCTGATAATCAACTCACCAGTCAAAGCTGATCAATTCATTCTACTTTCTGTACTTTAGAGATTTACCAAGTTTTCTCATTTATCCAGTAGGCAAAATAACTTTAAAACTTAGTCTTAATAGTTGGCACTGTTTCTCCCTTGCCCTTATGTCCATATCTCTAAACTTCTTATGTATTGGCACAGTTACTGGAAATGAGGCAATTGTGAGTTTTTAAGACTCTACTTCATTCCCTGTCTCTAAACTGTTCCCATTAACTCCTGATACCATCTATTTAATAACATTTCTCAAAGACTCTTGTGGTTAAAGTCATTCTTTTTAAAATAGTTAAGCAAATATTTAATATTAAACATTGTGACCTACTGGGACTCATTTAAGACAGAAGTATGGCTAACATTGTGAAAACAAGGAGATCAGGTACCACATATATTCCTGTTGTAATGCCTGGAATTATGCAGTCAACTGCCCCCATGTATTTGACAAGTGAATTAGGGTCTTTGCCACAAGGAGAGCTGTTCATGCGATACTTAGCCCTATTCCACAAATACAAACAAACAAACAAACAAAAACACATGACTCCCACCAGATAATACTTTAAAGGGACATTTATAATAAACAGAAATAACGTAGAAATATGATGGGGGATGTTTTTCTGTATGCTGTTTATATGTGTTGCTCTCATTGACTGATAAATAAAGCTGATTTTGCCTATAGCCAGTCAGAATATAGCTAGGCAGAAAAGATAAACTAAATACAGGGAGAAAGAAGGGCAGAGTAAACAGAAATGCAAGCCAGCCACCCAAGGAGTAACATGCCAGAGCACAACTGGCAAGTCATGCGCCACATGGCAATGCATAATTTAATAGAAATGGATTACTTTAAAAGGTAAGAGCTAAATAGTAATAATTCTGAGCTATTAATCAAACATTTGTAGTCAATATTAAGCCTCAGAGTGGTTATTCAGAAACTGGTGGGCAGGAGAGAAGCCTCCAATTACAGAAATGTGCATGTAAAATAGTATGTGAGTACTGTTTTTCATTTATAGACAAGAGAACCGTCCGCATATTTCAAAGTCCAGATGACCTTTAGTGTGGCTGTTTTCACTGAATGGGAAATAATCATTTCTATAATGAAACACACTGGATATGGTGACTTACAGAAGATATTTTCAAGTAGTCACAGCAATGAATAAGTAAATCACTGGAATACTGGAATATTAGGCCACAAATGGACAGCAGAATAAAATAAAATGAATTGAAGACAACACTTTAAAATATGAAAGAAATAAAGTCATTAAAGGACTCCCAAACTGATGTAAAACTAGAAAAAAAAAAAACAAGTTAGGAGGTCAAACAAAAGCCATGGAGGTAACTCATTAACAGAATACAAGAAATAATTTCAGGCACTGAAGATAAGACAGATAAAATACATACCACAGAGAAAATGTTAAATACAAAAAATACAATCAGGCACATATCTAGAAAATTTAGAAAACATTGAAAAGTCCAAATATATAAATAATAGAAATGAGAAAAGGAGAAGAAATCCAGGCCAAGGTATAGAAAATATTTTTAAAAATCATAGAAAATTTCCATGACCTTAAGAAGGAGATACCTATCAAGGTTCAAGAAGCATGCCGTACAACAAAAAGACCTGACCACAGCAAAAATCCTCCAAACACATAATAATCAAGCACTAAATGTACAGAACAAAGAAAGAATATTAAAATAGTAAGAGAGAAAATAATCAAGTAACATGCTGCCAGGCTGAGGACCTTTCCTCCTGACTGATTTCCAACAGATTTAATCCTTGTTTGCCCCATACTGTGTCCCAGCCTCCAACTCCCTCAGACACCAAGTAGGCTATCTGCCTGCAACCTCCTCCACTCTCAGATATCCCCACAACACTATTCCCAAGTGTGTCTTCAATCCTTATCACCGAGCCCAGCCCCCAGCTATAGAGTAGAGACTGCCTGCTCAACCAAAGTTTACACTGGCCAGAGAACAAAATGAAAACTGAAATCAAGGGAAAAAAATCACATCCAACAAAAATAAACCAAGAAATTGGCACCTAGAATTATAATCATTCCAAACCCAGATACCTAGACACCAGCTTAAGAACATAATCAGCAACAGCCAGGGAAATATGCCACCACAGCTATGCTAATACATCAAGCACTGAATATTCCAACACAGCTGAAGCACAAGAAAAGACCTTAAGCCCAACTTTATGCAGATAATAGGGGTCCTTAAATAAGAAGTAAACAAATTCTTTAAAGAAAGACAAAAACAAAAACAAAAAAAAAAAAAACAGTTGAAAGAATTAAATAAAACTGTTTAAGACCTGAAAGTGGAAATAGAAGGAACAAAGAAATTGGGTAATGGAAAATCTAAGCAAGAAAAGGAAGTACGGATAAAAGCATCACCATCAGAGCACAAGAGAGGAAGAGACAAACTCAAGCATAGAAAATATGATTTAGGAAAAAAGATAACTCAGCCAAAGAAAACCTTAACCCCCCCCCAAAAAAAAAGTAATTGAAAACATCCAAGAAACCTGGGACACTATGAGAAGACCAATATAAGAATACCAGGAATAAAATCAGCAAAATAATCCAAACTCAAACGCCAAGAGAATATTTTCAGGGAGCAAGCTCAAACCAGAGACCTCCATGGAACTAGACCCAAGTCATAGGCCTCTGAGGGACCAGGCCCAAGTCAAGGACCTCTGAGGGAGCAGGTCCAAGCCGGTGACCTCTCTCTGAGCAGGTGTGTACAAGCCACCTCTGTAGGAGCAGGCCCAAGACCGGGACCTCAACAGGAGCAGGTACAAGGAGGCAATCACTGGAGCAAACCCAAGCCAGAGACCACTGTGTGACCTTACCTGAGTCAAGGACCTCTGAGCAAACAGGCATAAGCCAACAACCTCTCCTGGAGCATAGGAGCAGGTATAAAGAGGTGACCTCTGAGGGATCAGGCCCAAGTCAGAGACCTCTGAATTATGTGTCACCAGCCAGAAACCTCCAGAAAAACAGGCTGAGCCAGTAACCTTCATGGGAGCAGGTCTGAATGAACTCCATATTTGCAGAGTGACCCCTGGTGATTGCTGAGCGAACCCTGGGTACACTGAGCGACATCCTGGGTGATTGGAACTGTGGCCCTACTGCAACAAAAGGAGCAACCATCTGAGCCTTGAATACAAGGCACCTGGAAGATTGATCAACAGAGACACAGCCTTATTTACATCAATCAGAGAAAAAGATGGGTAGACAGATAAGAACACACACAACACTACAAAGAGCTACATGACACCAACAAAAGCTGGTGGCTCTACAAAAGCAAGATTTGGACACCCCAGTATAGATGAAGCAGAAGAAAATGACAAAAAAAAAAAAATAACTTTAGGAGAATGGTTGAGGCCCTTAAAGAAGAAATGAAAAATATACTCAAAGAAATGGTGGAAAAGAAAAACACAAATTGGAAGAAATCAACAAATTTCTTAAAGAAAACCAAGAAAAAGCAATCAAATAATGAAAGAAATGATTCAAGACTTGAAAACCAAAATAGATACAATAAAGAAAACACAAACAGAGAAAACTCACCAAGGACAGCTGGACTGGGACTGATGGAGCATGTGATCAAACCGGACTCTCTGAATGTGGCTGATGTGGAGGAATGACTGAGAAGCCAAGGACAAAGGCACTGAGTTTTGATTCTACTCCATGTACTGGCTTTGTGGCAACCTAGTCTGTTCAGATCCTCAACTTCCTAGACCTGGATGGAGGAAAGAGGACCTTGAACTTCCCACAGGGCAGGGAACCCTGATTGCTTTTTGGACTGGAAAGATGGGGGGAGGGGGAATTTGGGGAAGGGGAAGGAAATGGAAGGAGGGGAGGAGGTGAATATTTGTAATAATAATAATAATAATAAAAAGAAAAAAATAACAATCTTACCAAAAGCAATCTACAGATTCATTACAATGCCCATCAAAATCCCAACAAAATTCTTCACAGACCTTGAAAGAACAACACTAAACTTCATATGGAAAAGCAAAACACCGAGGATAGCCAAAAAATACTATACACTAAAGGAAGTTCTGGAGGCATCACAATCCCAGACTTCAAATCTACTACAGAGTTACAGTATTGAAGACACCCTGGTATTGGCATAAAAACAGAAAGGAGGATTAATGAAACTCAATCAAACCTGAATATAAATCCACACACTTATGGACACCTAATTATTTACAAAGATGCAAAAAATATCAAATGGAAAAAATAAAGCATCTTCAACAAATGGATATCAACATGCAGTAAAAGTAAAATAGATCCGTATCTATTGCCACACACAAAACTCAAGTCCAAATGGATCAAAGACCTCAGCATAAAACTAACGACACTGAATCTCATAGAAGAAAATGTTGGAATTACATTTGAACACATTGTCACAAGAGACCACTTCCGAAATATAACCCCAGTAGCATAGACACTGAAAGAAACAATTAATAATTGGCACCTCCTGTAATTGAGAAGCTTCTGTAAAGCAAAGTATATAGTCAACAAGACAAAACTGCAGCCTATAGAATGGGAAAAGATCTTGACCAATCCCACATCAGAACAAATAAATGATATTAAAAGCTGCAAGGGAAGAAAAGCAAGAAATGTATAAGGGTAGACCTATTAGAATTAAACCTTATTTTTCAATGGGGTCACTAAAAGTCAAAAGGCTCTGGACAGATTTCCTGCAGACTCTAAGAGACCACAGATGCAAGACAAAACTACTATACCCATCAAAATTTTCAATCATAATGCATGGAAAAAGAAAGGCATTTTGCAATAAAATTTAAGATGTACCTACTATAAATTCATGTCTATAGAAATTTATATAGGAGGACTTCAAAGGAGTTTATCCACACTAAAGGAAACACAAAGAATAAATAATTTTGTTGCAAAAAAAAAAATCCAAAGGGGGAGAGAACCACACTACCACTACAAAATGACAGAAATCAACAAAAACTATTATCTATTGTCAACATCAATGGTCTCAAGCTCCCAATAAAGGTATACAGATAACAGAATAGATATAAAAACAGGATCAGTCTTTCTGATGTATACAATAAACATGTCTCAACATTAAGGATTTATATCGCATCACCTCTGGCTTAAACTATGGAGGGGGGAAGGATGTTCCAACCAAATGGACACAGGCAGCACCCAGTGTAGACCTATTAATATCTGACAAAGTAGAGCAGATCAAAACTAATCCAAATAGAAGGAAAGAACAATGCTAATCATTGCCATATTATCCTTTTAAAATAAATATTTTATTAATTTTTGAGCATTTCCTACAATATATTTTGTCCCGACTTATGTACCCAACTCCTTCTCATAACTCATCCTAGATCTAGCCTAAGATCTCTATCCCAAACCTTTTGTATTTTCTGTTTAAATTTAATATATTTATTTTTATACAAGTGGTATATCTTCAGAAATTCTTCCTAAATGCCCCCAAAATATTTTATCACAAAGTAAATATAAAGCTAACTTCTCTGTGTCCTATAGATTTACTTAAACTATCACCATGGTGTAGTGTCCCCTAAACTATCACCATGGTGTAAGGTCCCCTTAGCTGTCACAGTGGTGTAGTATCCCTTACATTGTCACTGTGTCCTGAAGCTCAGCCCTAAGTAGATGAAATGAGGTTTAAATATGAGGAACCAGGTGCTTCTATGAGCCTGTCCACACAGGCACAATAAATTAAGATGATTTGATTTCTATACAATACCCAAAGAGTAAACATAACTTGAAAATTAACAGATAACTGTAACAAATAGCAAACAGAACAAAAGAATTCCATATTTATATGATGTGCAATCATTTTAGACATAATCTAACTTTTTGCCAGTTTAGTCAATTTTCAAGCTAAATATATGCAAGTAACTTCTAAAAGCATTTCCTGGTAATATAATAATGTCCCTCTCCATAACTTTCTTTTTGTTCACTTTTTATATTTAATGTTTTCTTTTAAATTATATGAGTGATTCCCTAAAAGCTTTATGAAGATAATTTTGGGAAAGTTGGATTATTTTAGCAGTAACTCAATATTCTAAATAAAATAAAACAGTATGATGAATCAACTAACAGAAAACACTCTTGCGTTCATTTACTTATAAGTGCACAATTTCTCTGAAACTCCAAGTACATATTTGCTAAGTTGAAATAAATGCCTTTAGAATTCCTCTAAAACAACAAATGAATAAGACTAACTAAATGCTTTTCCCAGGATCTGCAGTGGGCGGCCAGTATTGGAATGCCCATATTCCATGCTCCTGACCCAGGGTCCTCGCCACACTCTATAATAACGTAAGCACAATAATGTAACCATTAGAGAAAAAAGAAATGTATCATAAACTTTCCAAATAATGTTGAAAGCAGAATAATTATTAACTCTATAGGTTCAGAATAGCTAAAATCCTGAATAAATAGAAATGCGAGAAAGCAATATTTTCAATGAAAAGAAACAATGAAAAATCATCGGTGGATTATTTGAAGTAAAATTAATGGGAGACAAGTAATGATTTACGTTTTACTGAACATCCTGCGCACTTCTCTTGACAAATGGAGAGGAAGATTGAGTGTTCAGAAACAGTCATTAAGCCCATGAGTGGGTTTTCTCAGAAGAATTATAGAGGTGCATATTAATGGCAAAGAGCAGAGGATGATGGGAATTTTAAGAGTTAAGCTAACATCCATCTATAGGGAAACCTTTAGAGAAGAAAACTGAATCAATGAGATATTCAATAGGATTCCTGAGAAGAACTGTAAGCTTGCTTAAGGTAAGCCCTAAATTGTTCATTAAGGTTTTTTATTTAGGTTGCAGTATTTATAGAAAAAAGATATTAAAATAAAAAGCCTAAACTTTAATTATAGGATAAGCATTTTGACTAACATTATCTACAATGGTGACTTGTAAATAATTTTAGAGAATGAAATGTACATGGAGTGGTTAGGACACTGGGTGCTTCAGAGGAAATATGAAATCACATTTTTATCTTTTATCATCACCCACAAAAAATATATTTTTCTTCAGTTCAGGGAATCTAGGGTTAAAATCAGAAATAAATATAAAAGATCATTTCAGAATCTAATCATAAAAATTGTATTATCAAAATATGTAAACTGGCTATGGTGATAGAAATAATTGGTAAATATGGTGAGATAAATTTTTTAAATGGTGGCATTTATAAAATCATTCCAAGGAACATGTTGAAAGCAGAGAACATTAAATAGCTACTAAAAACCTAAATGTAGAAACTAGTAAGAAAAGCTTATGTGTTAGTGTAAAAGTCAGCCTCAGAATGAACAAGTATTCTGCTGAGGCAATATGAATAATTTATACACACACACACACACACACACACACACATGAAATTTTATAGTAACAAAGACAAGTAAGTTTTAAATGAAATATATCCAAACAAAAGATGGAACCTTGGGGAAAAAAGGAGACGTTCATATCTCAAATCAAAACAAGTAACAGACATCTTGAAAAACTATCAATCTCTTATCTTCATGACTAGAAACAATTGATGCCTTGACTTTCCTTCTAAGAAAAATAACCGATTCTCCTTTGATACATCATCATTCCATCTTATGCTTAAAATACCTGGCTGAGCTGTATTGAGGAGCAGAAGACATTGCTCCCAGAGTGAAGCTGAGAGTGCATGCTTACACAGATCGCTGTGTCTGTTATTGCAGTATTTTGACTCTACACAGTGCAGTGTACAAATAAATGTCTAGCTTGCAGTTTGTTATTGTGCAAGATTCCACAATATTGACTGGTTTAGAATCTCTGACACCTACCTTTTGTCCTTCTAACCAAAAAAGGAAAGTTAAATTTATCCAAAAATCAAGTTACACTATATATTCTGCTGTCTATTCAACAAAATGTCTCTTAAACCATAGCACATTTTTCAAATGTGCTTACTCACATGTCTTATTTTCCCTCAAATCAACATTTTCTCAGATCTTATTTTCGGTATTTCTAACTTCACAACTTCTTTTAAATGGCATATATTTACTTTTGTGTGACTAGGAAACCCTTTACATATGATGGTGAAAATGAGTTTATAAAGCATTGTGCAACCGTAATTCTACTAGCAGTTTACAAAGGCTCCCATACCTAGTGATGGATTGAGGGTTAAAATAGCAGTATGATTCACATGCCTCTTATAGAGGAATCCTTAAAATTTTCAGTGGTTTAAAGAGGAACAAGACAAACACATGGAAAAAGGCTTCTGATACTTATAAAATTAATATTAGTCAGGTCCAACCCTTATCCAGATCAGAGGAAAAACTTTACAGAGAATGTCTGTTAAACACAATGTCTATTACTGATTGAACTTTTCAACAAGTACAACAAAAGCTTTACCACACAAGCATTAAAAATAAAAAAGGCCAAACTCAGTCTGGGAAGAAACAGAGTGTATCAGAAAAGTAATTTAAGTATCATAAATATGCTACAGGATACACTGGGGAAAGTAGACAACATGTAAGAACAGATGGATTGCATAAGCAGAGAGGAATTTTAAGAGGGATTGAGAGGAAGTACTAGAAATAAATGCACTCTATTATAAAGGAAGGACACCTTTGGCGGGCCATCTGTGGACTAGGCATGCATTGCAAAAGAATCATTGAATGTGATTTGTTCTATGTAACACTTCTAACTAAAGAAAAAAATAAAAACAAGGGTAAGGTGGGGATGAAGTAGTGACGGAAAATGTCTAAGAAGCATGGGTCAAATTAGAAATGTGTCCTAAATGACCTGTAAGAACTCTAGAGGAACAAGCGAAGGAAGTAAAGAAAAATCCACGTTAATAATGATCAAGAATTTCCCCAAATACAAAGCAAATAATACATTAGTTTTCCAAGAAGCTCGATGGCCAGGGAACAGAATAAATGCCAAATCAATAACAAACCTATGAATAATCACATTGCCGAATTAAGGGGAAAAGAAAAAGGTTTTAAAAAATTAAAAGAATTGAAAAAGGAACTCCCAATTTACAGAGGAACAAGAACTAACCTGCAGCTGGATAAAGAACAGTGTGAAATGCTCTGTGTGAGAAAAGCATCCCCAGACTAACATGAACAAAGCAGAAGTATTATGTGGCAAAAGTAAAGGGAAAATGTTTTCTGAGACACACAGAAACTTTGGGATCTCATCACAGGGGGAAAAAAAGAAATAATATAAGTCACAAACCAGAGCGAAATAAAAAGTATAGTGAATACTGAGAAACAAAAACTGAAACATTAAGTTAAATCTCTCTTTTTAAATTCTTAACTGTTCAAGTAGATAAAACTACTATAGGTTTTTAAATTCAGATTACATTGAGTAATATTAGAATGTGATACAAAACTGACCAGGAACAGTGCCAGGAATAAGACATGTGTACCAGGGACACTCCTTGGTAAAGTATTTGTACAGTACACAAAGGAGTGGTGTGCTGTTTTAAAAAGACTTGTCGGCTGTAAATTTATGATATTAGACTTGCATAGTGACTGTAAAAATGATTAAAAGTATATAATTAACATCCTAAAAAAGAAGGAAATGGAATTATACTAAATGGTGCATTAAACTGTTGAAGCAGGAAATGAGTATGAGATAATAAAAGGAAGAAGTGCATTGCATAACCTGTTGCAAATATGGCAGCTATTAGGCCAACCATGAAAACTATCATTTTAAATGCATAAGTTGGATTACGCCAATAAAAAGAGAACATTAAAAAAAAGAGAACATTAGAATTGGGAGATAAAGATCAAGACCTAATAGCATAATGTTTATAAAAACCCTGTGTAACAACAAAAACATATTAAAAGTAAGAGGGTAGGCAAAGCGGTATCACATTAGTCTTTGAATGATGGGGAGCTATATTAATCTCCAAACATGTTCTATAATGGGAGAAGCATCAGGACAAAGGGGAAGAACTGAAATTAATAATGGGATCTGTTTAAAGAATGCATGGGGATCTTTAATATGTAAGGATCTGATAACATAGTATAAAAATCTATGAGGCAAAACTAATAGAAGTATGAGGAGATATAAAGTAATCCCGTTATATGTTAAACTCATTAAGTTTTTCCGAAACAGCCACAATAATCAGATGAGAATTTACATGCATGCTGATGATTTTATCACCATCATTAATCAACAAGATTATGGGATCAGTGTGTAATTCAGGGGTATACCCTAATATGAGTGGAATTGCTGATTATATTATCATAATTGCAAAAATAATAAAAATAAAATCCACTATTTTTTTTTTTAATTAATTTATTTATTTATTTATTAAAGATTTCTGTCTCTTCCCCACCGCCCCCCCCCCCTTTCCTCCCCCCCCCCCCCTCCCC
>NW_026067911.1:13274052-13285044 GCF_014885135.2 Alexandromys fortis | reverse complement strand
CACAGAGACAGAATATTGTATACATAATAAATAAATATTTAAAAAAACACATTATACAAATATGATCTTTAAATGTTATAAAACTTAAAAAATACAAAGACAGTTGAAAATTAAAAACATTTGCGATTAAGCAATTCAATTTAAAATAATGTATGGGTGAAATGAGAAGATTGAAAAGAAAAGTAAAGATATTTTAAACATATTCCCCTTTACATAACTTTTTATCCATAAGTACAGCTCCTGTTCTGTAATGGAGAAACAGTGACTGACTTCTGAAAACCAAACATTTTAACATTTAAAAGTTTGAAAATTCTTCAGGTGACATGACAGACAGTGAAACTGAATCAAATTTCTATTATAGCAAACATTTTTATTTGAGAAAATATTTTTCATTCAACATATTTTAATTATGATTTCCCCTGCTCCCACTAGTCACAGGTCCTCTCCACTTCTCACTTAGTTGTTTTTTTTTTTCACTCTGTCATTTGATAACAAACAAGAATCTAAGTGATACTGACAATATTAATAATATAAAATAAAATAAAAACAAGCAGAAAAAGAGTCAAAGAAAAAGCACATGAAAATCTTTGAAACACCGAAACACAGATAACTTCATACACACAAAAAAACATAAAATGAAATTAGAAGTCATAATATATAAGCAAAAGATCTGTAAGTTTTTTTTAAAGTACTGTAAAAACATTATGAAACAAAATCCAAAAGTACCACCACGTTGTTTTGTATAAGAATTTACTGCTAGACATGGTGCCTACCCTTGAGTGTTCTTTGCATATCCAGTGAGACTACATTAGAGAAAACTAATTTCCTTTGAGAGCAGTTGTCAATTGGTTCTTGTTGGGAATGGGGCTTGGGACTCCAATTGTCAGTGCATGTGTATTTCCTCTGCATACTGTCACAATCTCTTTGAGTTTATATGTTCAGTAGTCCTATCGTGTCGAAAATGCCTTGTGTCCTTGGTGTCTCCCATCACCATGGGCTCTTAACAATCATTCTGCCTGCTACGCAGATTACCTAAACTGTGAGGGCAGATAATTGATCAAGACATCCTATTTCAAATGGAGAGTTCTCTCACTCTATGCTCGTTGTCCAGTTCTGGGTCTCTTTTTGTTATCAACTACTGAAAAAAAGAACCTTCTCTGATGTTGGTTTAGTGGGTTCCTGATTTATGAATACAGTAAATTTGACAGCAATGTCAACTGTGGAAGCTCCTTGGACCAGTACCTTTATTTGAAAGAGAGAGAGAGAGAGAGAGAGAGAGAGAGAGAGAGAGAGAGAGAGAGAGAGAGAGAGACAGAGAGACAGAGAGAGAGAGACAGAGAGAGAGAGACAGAGAGAGAGAGACAGAGAGAGAGAGAGAGTTTCTAATCACCAATCACAGAAAAATCCTATATGAAACGAAAACCTGAACTTACATCTGAAACAAATAAAAAACAACTGCAGATGGTGCATTCATTTGTATCAACATACAAACACATAAATAAATGTTTAGTTACTTGAAGTGCATTTCCGAACTTTAGAGCAACAGAATTTTTTTTTTAATCTCAAGGCCCTTCAGTAGTGTCATTTCCTTTCAATCTGTCAGTACTTCTGAATGCTAAATCAATGTTGCTCTCAGTGAGATGTGTTCATAAAACCCAGTATAACTGCTCACTGTTTTACTATACCCACACCAACATGGAGTTTAATGGGGTGGATTTATGTCTCACTGCCTGCCTGTCCTTTCAGAAGGCAAACCTCTATTTCACAGCAGTCTCAACACACAGCAGGAAAGTGTTTACTACTTCAGGCAATAAACAAAATATTCTACAAGGTCTCCAAATCCATCATTTGTAGGTTCTGGAGGGTGCTTAGGCACACCCCTAGCTAAGCCCAATATTTGCTTCCTGTTCATCGTGGGTCTTAGCAAAACTGCTCCTTATCATCCCTCCTCATGCTCTAAGACTCTTCCTGTAAGTCTCTGTTTGGAGGAGACATTTTTTTGTGGCCCCATTAATAAGAATCTTCTAGGTTTTCTCACCTATGATGTTGAGAACAATATATTTCAAGATAAAAAGAAACATTGGATTTACGTTTCATTCTATTGAACATTCAGTGTTTTCATGGCCTTTCCTGAGAGTCCAAAAATAAAGGCATGGTAGGATAAGTATGTGTAGATATAAAATAAATGGATTATTTTGAAGATATAGTCACAAATTTCTAGATTAATAATTTACTATAAGTGTTAGCATCATAAAAATTTCCCCTTACCATTCAATTTTGCTTTTATCTAGTTAAAAATAGTTGATATAGAATATGATCAGTCTATTTTTAATTTCCTAGTAAGATTAGCAAGTTGATAAAATCTGACAATAACCAAGTGTAAATATGTACAACTGTAATGAAACTAAAGAAGTCAGTGAAAAATTATTTTAAAGTAGCTCATTGATCACCTTATCATTCTGATAGTTATGTTGTAACTATTATGGGATATTTGCAGTTTACATATGAGACTCATTGTATAATATACATATAATGGAATGGTGCATATATGCATACATACATATGTACAAGTGTGTCTTTGCATAATTGACATAGCAATATTTATCACTGATAAAATCTTAACATGTTAGCAAGGTATTTAGGAGAAGACAGTATTATATACTATATATTATTATGTTTATATACTATAAAGGTATCTGTAATTAAACTGAAGCTACATATGACTTGTCAATGAAGTAGATTCATCATATGCTAACACAATCGAATTTGTCACATAGACTCAGAAGTTTTATGTTAGGTCTTTTGAGTGGTGAAGTCTTCATGCATTTCTTTGGTTTGTGTGAGAGTTTCTGAAGTTAAATGAATTCCTTGGTCTTTTACTGTAAAGACTCCCTGAGTTCCACTCAATATGAAGAGCTTATTAAGCTGTTCCAAAAATGTGTCTCAAGTTGGTAAGGACAAGGCCATTGAACCGAACAAAGCACCTCACAAATTGGGAGAATAGATGTACAAGCAGCTAGTGGGCAATGTGCTAAGAATTCCCATGGAAGCCTTGTGCTAGCTTGATTTTTCTTTCGTATGATGCCATCTTCATTCTCTTTCTCTGCCACCACCAAGACCCCTTGCTGAAAAATTCTTATGATTCAGTCAAAGTTCATTTTTAATTTTTATCACACAAACTATAACTATTTTTTATCCTAAGATTCTTAATAATGTGTGTGTGTGTGTGTGTGTGTGTGTGTGTGTGTGTGTGAACATGAATCTGTTCAGGGATGTGGGTGGTGGACAGAGATTGGCTATAAATATTTTTTCTTAATAACTTGACACAGATTATTCCAAAGAAACTAGCATTGTCTGGTTTGTCTAGATGGTGGAATACAAACTTTTAGTAATCCTCCTGTTTCTGGCTCCCCACCCCGAGGATTACAGGTGTGCTCCAGCACATTCTGAGTTTCTGTATCTCTTTAATATACCTATACTTCCTAGGCATACAGTATTGTAAGTTATCACACACCTTATACTTCTCACTTGGTCATAATTATGGCACAATAATAAATACATGATGTTATTGTTATTTTACTTTCTACAATCTTACATATTGGCATACATAATACAATTAAATAATAGATGTTTATGTATATGATTTACTTTAACTACAAACATTAAGTGTATCAAGTAAATCTGTTAGCTCTGGAAAGTGTCAAGTACTTCCCATTTATGTGATTTTCTCTCAGAATTCAAATGTATTCTTTGAACCTCTGATCACATGCTCCCTTTAATAAAAATGCACCATGTTCCTTTCAGGGTCCTGTGATGGATGACAGTTCTTACTTCCTGCACTCACCTCCAGGAATGAGTTGCCAAGGAGATCTTCTTGAAAAATCAGGAGAAATAGTCACTATGCTTATCATTCTAAAAAGTAGATCTTTTTCAAAATAAATGACCTGCCATTTCTACTGGACTAAAACACCTAAGCTCTGGAAACATAGCACCACTTCAATCGTTTGATGTTTCTGAGAGCTTCCTATGAAATGTGCCTGTTTCTTAACCACTTATATCACTACGTGATTTCAGACACTCACTTTTTCTTTTGCATAAATGCAAACTATGCCTTTCAATCCTTATTGTGAATCTTTTGCTTTTGTGAAGGTATTGTCAGCGTGAAGAAAGACAGAGGAGCTAGACAGTAATTTGTAAAGGAAGAAGTGACAGCTTTTTGTTCTTGAATGTCATTTGCATTCATGAGATATTTTCTGATGTGTCTATCAGAGCAGGTTTGCAAGATAACTCACTATTTAAGAACATGCCTGCCTTCCCCATCCCTGGTGACCTCCTGACATGGCCTTTGTGAAGCTTCAAGGAAAGACCCTATACAACTTCTCTTCCCAGGAGCTTCAATTTACAAATCCATGGAAGCAAAAGAAAAATCAAAGTGAAAATTGGGATTTGGTACAGTGAATGTGAAAATAAATAAATAAATTATTAAAAAGATAAAGTTATTGAAACACATTTAATTGCTTTCCACCAAGGCTTAAGCACTAATTAATTAGGCAGCTTGCAAAAATTTACCAACATGGAAACACTGCCTGAAACCTGAAGATTACTCAGTCCAAATCTCTAGGTGTTTAAGCATTAGCAATTAGTCAACTGTGTGGATTAAGTAGAATTTTTAAACTATAGGCCATCATTTGACTTCTATATTAATTTTTCTATTGTATTCTCCACAGTAGCTTTATCAAGTGGAAAGATACAAAGGTAGATATCATGTGTTATATATCAATATAATGGAAATGTGTAAAATACTACATAGTTTGTTAATTATGTTATAAATATTAATACATAATATTACCATGGATTCTTTTGTATTAATTCAAAAAGCAAAATGATACAAATACTCAACATAAAGAAAAACACAGACATTTTACAATTTTCACTTTTCTATCATTTTGCCTTTTCAACTTTTGATCGATTCATTGTTTTTTTTATACTAATAACTGTCTTTTTCTTATTTCATTCAGATCTGTTTCAAATTCTACAAACATCAATGTGTTTATGTTGACCAGACTACTGTCTCACTTCTCAAAACAGCTGAGCTGACCTGAGATTTTCTCTCTTGCCTTTGGGGACACACGTTCAAGCTACAGTGCCTCTTTTCAGATGTGTTTTCCCTATGAAGACCTATTTTATTTTCTATATCAACTAGTCAGTTTTCACATGAGTCTATTATTTTGATTATTCATAATCTACTGAAACGATTCTAAGTGTCTACCTGCTTAACCATCAAGGTTAAAAGAAAAGACATAACAATAACTTGCCTTTAGTCTTTCAATAGACAGAAAACATCAATGTTTGAAAACAACCAATAAGATTTTCTTACTTCTAAATGGACATATCCTTACATGACTCAATTAATAAAATGATGTAATTTCCCATCCCTAATTATATGAAAGTGAAAACAGAAAGAGTAAAATGAGTAAAATCAATATAGCTGGAAATTATGATCATGTGTTTCATGTCTTCTGGTTTTGAATGTAAAAAATATTTACTAGTAAATATAGTCTAAATGAACTTTTTAGTATAAACAGTTAAATTTTATATTGGGATTCAGTATCAATTATTTATATTGTTAGATCAGTTTGATAGATATAACTTGGTGCCTTAGTATCTTAACATAGACAGATTATTGATGCAATTGACTAAACACCATTTGCCATTTTCTGTGTTACTTTGTCATGAATTGGATCACTGTGCTTTTTGATCCTATACAAGAAAGTCATATCCATGAATTTCCAGGTCCCAAATAGTATTTCAATAAAAGTACTAATGTGAGTCACAAACACGTTTGGTTAAACTGATGCTAATCTCTGTTTTAGATGGCATAATTTTTTATGTGACTGTTTGTTTGTTTCTTGGGTTTCTCTGTGTAAGTACAGTTGCTGTCCTGGAACTCACTTTGTATGTCAGGCTGACCTTGAACTCATGGAGATCTGTCTGCCTCTGCTTCCCAGAGCTGGGATTAAAGGTGTGCGCCACCATGTCCTGGTTAGTGTTATTATTCCTGTGATGAAACACCATCATCAAAGTAACTTGGAGAAGAAAGGGCTTTCACATGATTGATTATATACATGGAAGTCAGGACAGAAACTCAAACAGGGCAGAAACCTGAAGGCATGAGCTGATGTGGACACTAAGGATGTAATATTGCTTAATGGGTTGCTCCACATGGCTTGCTCAACCTACCTTATTATAGAACCCAGGACGACCAGCCCAGGAAAGACACCACCCATAAAGTGCTGGGCATTCATCTAACAGTCACTAATTAACAAAATACCCCGCAGGCTTGCCTACAGCTCAATCTTATGAAGGCATTTTCTTTTTATTATTCTATTTTATATTCTTATTCTTTTTTTCAGTACATCCTGGCTACAATTTCCTCTCCCTTCGCTCCTCCTGCTTTCCCTACTCTCTTTCCCTCAGATCTACTCCTCCATTTCTCTTAAAAAAAAAATAAAATTGTGCCTTCTGGGCATATCAGCCAAATAAGGCATAATAACTTTCAATAAGACTAGAAAAAAAAAAAACCCTCATACTAGGGTTGAGAATGCTACCCAGTAGGAGGAAAGAGTCCCAAGATCAAATAAAAGGATCAGAGACACCCTCATTCCTACTTTTAGTTGATCCATAAAACTACCAAGCTAACAAATATAAGATATAGGCTGAGGACCTAGCTCAGACCTGTGCAGGCTCTGTGATTACAGCTTCAGTCAGAAACTGGACTCATTTTCTTAAGTAAGTTACCATCTTCCCAGATAACCTTAGTTTCTGTCATGTTGACAAAAAACTATCTAGTACAATCTCTGTTTCCACTTTTCTCACATTAACTAATAAAATCAACATACGCTAACATATATAGTTTTGATTTTAATACACCATGAATATATAATATTTATAATACATGATTGAAATACATTATTATATAAATTTCTTACATCCCATAGGTTTTCAATTTTTTTTTTCTTCTTTGGGAATGGGAGACAGAGTTTCACTATATAGATACAGTTGGCATTTGAGCTCACAGAAACTGGCTCTGCCGCTCAAGGGTTCAGATCATTGGTTTTCATTACCACACCATGCTCAAAATCTAATTTTTACAAGTTATCTAAACAAATAACAAATACAGTTTTTGAAACATTTTTTACTATAGCATTTACATCCGTATTAAACCCAAGGATCTCAACATATGAGCCACAACCCTTTCTTTCAGAGGATTACCTAAGACCATTGCAAAAGAAAAATTTTTATGTATCAATTCATGACAAGAGCAAAATTACAGTTGCAAAGCAGCAACTAAAATAATTTATGATTGGGGGGTCACCAAAACTTGAGGAGCTATATGCTAGAAGGTCACACCATTGAGATGGTTGAGAACCAACCACTCACACACAGTATTGTTTGTAAACCACAGGCTTGTACTACAACTACATAAAACTTTCGTATTTACATATCTATATGAATAACACGTGAGAATAAAACCTTATTGCAGAAAATGGTATGAAGATTTCCTTTGATTAATGAATAGAGAAACCCCTGTTAGATCTTGTCACTATTTATGAATCTGCCCCTTCACTTACAAGGCAGATGACACATTTGTTCAATTACAGCTCCCTCCTCTCTAATTGTTTTATGTCACCTTGATTGATTGTTGTCAATTTCTAGCAGTCAGTAGCAATGCTTCAGTGTTTCATGTCATAAAATTAGTATATATTTACTGATTGTTTTGGCCCACCATTAAACAATTGCATAGAAATCCTTCTATTCTGAGCCGTTCACCNGTCTCTCCATAGGGAATGGTATCCCTCCATAGGGAATGGGCTTCAAAAAGCCCTAGGGATAAATGCACTAGGGGTAAATACTGGTTCCATGGCCAGTCACCCCACAAACTGCCCAGTCACACAACTGTTACCCACATTCAGAGGGCATAGTTCAGTCCTATGCAGGTTCCCCAGGTGTCAGTAGAGAGTCAGTGAGCTCCCACTAGCTCAATTCAGCTGTTTCGGTGGATATCTTCATTATGGACTTCATCTCTTTGTTCATATTATTGCCTCTCTCTCTCTCTCTCTCTCTCTCTCTCTCTCTCTCTCTCTCTCTCTCTCTCTTCCCCCCCCCCGACTAGACTCCAGGAACTACACCCAATGCTTAGCTGTGGATCTCTGCATTTGCTTCCATCAACCATAGGAGTAATGCCCTTCTCTAAGTGAGAAACAATTATTCCTTTTAGAAAGTTGAGTTCATATTGGCTGGCAAGCATTCTTTCAGTGAGTTGAGTAAAGCTACTGAAAAAGAATAGATGTGTCTCTCTTATTTGTTGACTTTACTTTTCTACTTGAGCATTTTGGAGAGATTCTGAGTTGATAGAGAAGTCTGTATGATGATTGCCTAGACTACAGATAGTTGCTTGTTTATGCATTACCATGTGAAAATGGTTCTTTGGTGTTTCTATTTTGAATCTTTTAAGACTTAAATTTTGACTTGGAGTAATCATGCTTGTCTTTAATCTCAGCACTCAGGAGGCAGAGACAGGTAGATCTCTGTGAATTTCAGTCTGGCAGTTTGATCTATAAAGTGAATTCCAAAGACAGCTACAGCTGTTATACTGAGAAAACCTGACTGGAAAAACAAACAAACAAAATATCTGATTAATCCCAGTATGCCACTATCTTTCCTATTCTTGAATTTTGCAACTGTGACTTTATCCATTGATCTAAAATCATTATTGCTTGTCATGTAAACCCTGGTGGCAAATTAGTGATTATAAAAAAGAGTGAAATACCCAATGTACTTTATATGCAACTTCCTTGCTGAGGTAAAATAAGCCCTTGCAGCATCAATGTTTTAATTTTAATGTTATGGACAAGTAGTCTTTGGTAGTCTCTGGATTTTAATGTTTATCTTTCTGAGCACATTTTATTTTTTGGTGAATCTTTTCTTTAAAAATGCTCTCCAAGAATAAGGGTTCTCTTGTTCTTATATATAAGAAGTTAATGTTACACCAAATGGATTTTAATGTGTTAGATAAGCTTTGTTCTAGTATGAATTATAGTGCTATAGACTATGAAGTTCACTGTTAATAAACAAAGAGCCTAAATTATATAAGGTGTCTCTAAAGAGAAGCATGCATGAACCAACCTTACATTCAGGAGAGTGGTGTGACCAGAGACATAAACATCTATTTCTTCTAATAATAAGGTTATGTATATACTCATTTATTTACCATAGTAACAATGTCCTCTCATTATTAACTAGTGTTAATAGTGTGGTTGAACTATAATTTGGAAGAGGAAACTATTAACATATATGTATAAGAATATATAGATATATAAGAATATGAGTAAATACTTGGGAAATTGTTACAAAGGATTCATATGTACACATGTATGTGTATATATACACATATACATATATGTGGATATATATATATATATATATCCAAGCCCTCTAACTATAAAATATAACAAAGTTAGGAGCTCACAGTGGAGGAATATAATCAAACACTTATTAAATATAGACAAGACATGTAAAATATGAAAGATTTAATATAAATTTATATTGCAAAGAAGCAAATTACAGGGCCCTGTGAAAATATGTCACCTAGAGGCATCGGTGTAGAGTTTTGTTTTAACAATAGCATAAATGGAATTACTTTTTTTTTCAAACTGTAAAACATCACTGGCGATTAAAATGGAAGCAGTTTATTTGGAAGTACAAAAGACCCCACTAACCTAAGCATTGCTGAACAGCAGGAGTCAATCTAGCATTTCAAAATACATGACTTAAAAATACACTAGTAAGGTGTGTGTGTGTCAGAGAACAGCATGTAGTTTCTATAAAAACAGATATGCAGAAAATAGAACTGACTGTTGGACTCAGGAATGAGTGAACCCATACAGCTATAGTTATTCAAATGCTGACAATAATATTAAAACCCTATTTTAGTGGAACGATGTCTATTTAACAAATACTAGTAAAGGTGAATGTCTAAGTGCAAAAGAACAAACAATCTTTCCATCTCTAATGATGTAAAAAAATAAACACAGCTCAAAATATTTCAAATAGAGCACCTGAACTTATCAGAGGACAAAAAAAGCAGGCTCTTTGGTCCTAGAAACAACATTATAATTGGGACTCAAAAGGCATAGAAAACAAAATAAAAATTGACAAATGATTTCATAATAACTGTGAAGCTCTATAGAAGGTCATAAAATAATATACAGTTTTCTCAAGATCATGCTAACCCATCTATGATTTGTATCTACAAGAGAAACAAAGTCAGCAGCATATGAGACAGACATAAGGGCCTATTTTTTGGACTATAATACACACATACACACATATATACACATAAAGAGAGACAAATGTAGACAGACAGAACTATAGACTGAATGTGATTCTGTGCTTTCCTTTATTCAAGTGTTACTCAACTATTAAAATACAGGGATTTGGGGACCCCTTGGGCCAACAAATCTATTAGATGGAACCCAATCCTAGTGCTGGAAACTTCATTTGGTGGCAACAGATGACAAGTTAGAGATCTGTTTACACCATTATTTGGCAATTTTATTTAGATCACCTTCATATATGCATATATTTTAGAAAGCTTCCACTGCATTGAGTTGCCATACTAACCCTCAAATGGCCCTTAATTTTGCCTGTCTCTCCCCAAAATCCATCCCTTGTCTTCCTCCTGTCTTGTCTTGTCTCGTCTCGTCTTGTCTCCTCTCATCTCCTCTCCTCTTTTCTTTTCTTCTACTTGATCATCCCATTCTAGTTGTCCCTCATCATCCAAAACTATATATTTTATTTCCCTTTCCTAAGAAGATCTATTAGAACCACAAACTCCAGACCCCTACTCCACGTTTTACCTCTGTGGTTCTACATATTGTAGCTTGGTTATCAGGACTTAACAGCTTATAAACACAAACCAGTGAAATATAT
>NW_026067911.1:13258208-13273989 GCF_014885135.2 Alexandromys fortis | reverse complement strand
GGTCTGGGTGATTATTTTATAGTTCTGTCTATTTAAGTGCAATTTACAAGTCTTCTCCCAAGACTGTATGTTACTCTTCACAGGCTGAGAGTAAGGTCCCAAATGCTGAAGTCAACATCTACACAATTCATTGAACATAGAGAAGTCAAGCTATATAAAGCCAGCATATGAGAATTTGAGAGCAACCTGGTCTTTAGACTGAGTTCCAAGATGGCCTGGGCTATACAGAGAAACCATGTCTCATAACGAAATATGGGAATATGAGGAAAAAATAAAACATTACCTATAAGAATACCAAGGGTTTTTTAATTTTTATTTATTTATTAAAGATTTCTGATTCTTCCCCGCCACTGCCTCCCATTTCCCTCCCCCTCCCCCAATCAAGTCCCCCTCCCTCATTAGCCCAACAAGCAATCAAGTTTCCCTGCCCTGTGGGAAGTCCAAGGACCACCCACCTTCATCCAGGCCTAGTAAGGTGAGCATCCAAACTGTCTAGGCTCCCACAAAGCCAGTCCATGCAGTAGGAACAAAAACCCGATGGATGCAAACCAGGTTTTATCCAAAAAAAAAAGAATATATAATTTGCAGTGAAATGGATAGAAATGGAACATTCTGTGGGACATGAAAGCCAGAGATAAAAAGGTGAGGTTACATATTCTTTCTCATCTCTAGACAAAGTAAAATGAACTGAAATTATAAAAGGGATTAATAAGACTAGGAGGGAGCATTTATATGTAATTTCAATTGCTTCCTGATATCTGTACATGACCATAGTGATGTCTGTATGTATTCTTATGTGCGGTGTAACGTGTGCTGCAGGGCAGGTACACTTGTCAAAGGACAATTTTGTGGAGTTGAGTCTTTCCTTCCACTTTTATATAGACTCTGAGGATACATCTCTGGTCATGGATGCTCTAAGAAGCCAGCACTCTGCCCTGCCGTGCCTTTTTTCTTTTAAGCTCATTTTGCTCTTATTCTTTTTTAAGGAACATATTTGAAGACAACTTTTATAAGCAGATGTTAGAGATATCACGCACATGTTTCAAATGATAAAAAAAAAATATCTGCCAGAGCATAGTGAGAGAGTACACTGTCTCCTCATTCATGGTGACTATTTCATTTACATATAATTATCATAGTTCTAGGACTGGAGAGATGGCTCAGCTATTAAAGGCTAGGGACACAACCAAAAATAATTATCACATGCCTGAGGCCTTCAAACTATTTTTGGAAAAAATATTGCAAAGCAAAAAACCATTGTCACTTTTCTTTGAGACACAAACAATTGACTTGATCAAATGTCTTTATCCTTTCTACCTTCTTTTCCATTTAAGTTGATGAATCATCTTTTAAAAACACAATAGACAATGCCATTCTTTTAAAAAGCAGATGGCCATTGTCTATTATTAATTGAGAACGTGCCAGTCCGGTGAAGCAAAATAGGGAGGAAATTCTTCAAGTAGACTTTGGATTTCAAGAGATACAGCACAACACAAAGATATCCTTATTGAATTCAATTTCCTGTAGATGGAATCGAGAAGTTAACAAGTATCAGCATTACGCATTGAAAGTATCAGCATTAAGAAATGCTGACACTTTTTTTTTAACACTTAAAAAACTGTTGGTCAGAAAAGATGAAAAATTGTTTTCAATTTTGGAATCTATGTATTGTCTTATTGTGCTGAGATATCTAGCAATGAACTTCCATTATCATAAACATATGATTCAGAAAATTACACTTAAATCAATTAGCTTGTTTTGTTGTATGGTAGCTTATACAGCCTTGTAAATGGAGACTGCACTGTTAACACACGTAAAAACAAGAAAATTAAAGACATAACCATTGCTAACCTGTTTTTAGGCAAAGGCAACCAGGAAAAACTATCTTGACAGAATTGTGCAAGGGCTGACATGTATCCTCAGTGCAAATAACAGCCAGAATGTCACTACTCATGGATGTTGGCCCAAATCACTACACTTTTGGGTCAGAGACGAAAGACTGGATTTATGAACAACGACAGAATATTGTTGCTGCTACCATTTCCCTTGGGCCTTCTTCGACACAGTGGTAAAGTACAAGTTGGTTTCCACAAATACATGTCATGTGATCAGTACAATGTGTTTGATAGAGGGTAAGGAAACATGAATTT
Source organism: Alexandromys fortis (assembly GCF_014885135.2). Taxonomy (NCBI): domain Eukaryota; kingdom Metazoa; phylum Chordata; class Mammalia; order Rodentia; family Cricetidae; genus Alexandromys; species Alexandromys fortis. Next base: position 13,271,839 of record NW_026067911.1, on the reverse strand, counting down.
AATCAATTCCTTATTGTAGCTCACACTAACCACAGTACTAGGAAATGTATTCCTTGTATGTCCAGCTAGAAAACAAGACTGCTGCCTGATATGATCAAGACTCACAGAATACTCCAGTCAGGACTTGATCACAATGCTTAATTTTCTTTGGGTCCCCAAAAGATTATCAGCACCCCCAACCAGCCAGAAGTAGCCTGGAAAACTATGCTCACATTTCCCAAAAATGGACTATGGATGTTTTGGGCTTTTTTTAATATGAAAAAAAAGAAGTGGAAGTGGTGTGGGACAATTGTCTATATTCTGTTAATTATGTTTTAAATAAACACTGATTGGTCAGTAGCCAGGCAGGAAATATAGGTGGGACAACCAGACAGGAAGTAGAGGTGGGTCAATGAGAACAGAAGAATTCTGTGGAGAAGGAAGCCCATTCCTCCCCAGTCCTGTCACAACCACAAAAGAAGAAAGATGTGATTGCCCCACTGAAAAAGGTACTGAGCCATGTGGCTTGTATAGATAAGAATAATGGTCAATATAAGTTATGAGTTAATAAGAAGTCTGAGATAATGAGCCAATACATTTATAACTAATATAGACTTCTGTGTGATTCTTTGGGACCTGGTGGGAGGACAGAAATCAGGCAGGACAGAAACCTTGGTCAACAGGTCAGAAAATAAAAATGGCTTATATGATACTATATGAATATATAAACATGTGGGTCTTACACATGGACCCCGTCACATGGCTAGTTCATATCATAGGAGAATTTCTAGGATCCAGGTATCAGGGCTCTTCTACATGGTTCCTCTTCATAATGAAGTTTATGGATATAGCTAGGCTCAGTATATCAAAATTGAGTGCCCAGAAAGAAAGATAGGAATACTTTTTTTTCTCTAATCTAACTTTGTAAATGCCTTATCACTCAGCACAGCCTAGCCAGACATCAGAGACAGAATACAGGATGCTCCATTACAGAAAGATTCTGAAGACCATGTGATAGTGCTGAAATATGAAATAAAAATACATTATAATGGTTTAGTTTTGTAAATACAGCAATCACATTGTTTAATATACAATGGCTGAAATAACAGGTAATGGAATATAATAAGAGACAGAAAATGGCAAGAAGAAAAAGAAAAATTGTAAACACAATTTCAAAGACTTATAATTTAAAGCGTTTGCCTCATGGCAACATGATACACACAGAGTTCTCTCACTGAGAATATGTACAGCTAATTTGTGTGCCTATGCCATAACCAGAATTGCTAGATATCATTGCATGAAATCAAATGCTGAGTAGAAGACAAAGGTGTTGAAATAATAGTAATATAATTTCCTAACTTAAATGATACGTTATGAATCTTTCAATTTGGAAAAAAAAAGTATCCATCTTTATACAGCCATGCTTTTCCTCTTGGTGTCCTATCACTTCTTCATTTTTAGCAATAAGTGATGCTGAGTAATAATGTGAATAAAACAAAAATTTTTATTTTATCATGAACATAGATATAAATAACTAAGTAAGTAGAAACATGCCATCATCAATTTCAGTTCATTTATAGGTTCGGTGTTTTATCCAACACTTGAGATGATTTTTAACGATTCCATTTATCTTTAGTTCTCAGCAAAGTGCTTGTTGGATTTTTTAAATATATTTTTTAGTACTTGAAAATCATCCAACAGCTATAAAGTAGATAATGTGTCTCATGGCATCATTGGCCAGTAAGATTTCATTTTTCTTTTGACCTTTGCATTATTTCTTGAAGTCTCCCTGGCTGTAGGATGATGGACAATTTTCTTACAAGCCACGTGACTCTCTCATTTGGCCCTGTACTTACAAGCTTCTTGGAATGTTACCAGTAACATCCTCAGCCCTGTGACAGATCTGCTGATGATAGGGGTCATGGCACATGAGCATGGTGCTTGTACTATGCAGTTCTTCACCCAGGTTTTTCCATCAGTTAATTCTTTTGTTTCATTTCTAAGTGTGCAACAACAAAATGAAGCTAGTCCATTTTGGCTTAGGTTTTCCACTTAGCAATTAAACATGACCCCTTCTTAGGCAAGCATTTAAAGTCAATTGATTCAAGTAAACTAAGCAAAAAATTTTGGCAAAATCTCCATCAGAAAATATTATTCTCTTACAGCAATAGATGTCACTTAATTATATAAAAATTACTACTTTTCTCTTCATTCTTCAGAAAAGGTTCATATCCTCTATACTTGCTTTTTAAAATTTATTTCAAATTCTTCCTTCTATTCCTTCATAACTGATTCTGAGATGGACTGCCTGCAAGCACACATTACGTTTCACTTACATGACATAGATCAGTTCATCTTCCTCTAAAACTTATGAGGATTGTAACTATGCCACATGAAACTGTATGTGGTGCTAATAATACTTCAAAAACATCTTGTATCCAAAAGGACAATCTGTCTCATTGAACCCTTTGAACCTGAACCAAAACTCTTTCATGTTAGATCTTCCCATGGTCCCATGAACTTTATTTCCTTCATAAAGAATGGAATTACTTTCTTAATATCAAATCATATTCTATGTTTTATAAAATACAGTCTGTCCTCTATTTCTGTCTCCTTTCCATGTTCTTTCTTATTTACCCCTTTTCCTCATTCTTCTCTTCTTTTTTATCTCTCTCTCTCTCTCTCTCTCTCTCTCTCTCTCTCTCTCTCTCCAAACATTCCTCACTATCTTACATGTTATAAACAATAAGCTTAATGAGAATAAAGACCAAGCTTGCCTCACCACCTACTGATGGCTAAACTTCTACACTCTACCTAGTCAGCTGTAAATATTTTATAAGCAATGAATAAACCTTTTAAACCCTTAGGTAATTTTTCCCCTTAGTTTCTATCAATACTTTTAAAACTTATTCTCTTGGAAAGGAGAAAAAGTCCATAGGTATGAACACAAGCAAAACTTAAAGGAGTATGAAGATTTCTATAGTAGGAGTCATAATAAATGTTAAATATTAAAGGGGGGCTAACAGCAGGAAAGATGGCCCACTGGTTAATAATACTTGCTGCTCTTGCAAAGGAATGAGGTTCTGTTCTTAGCACTTATATGGCAACTCACAAGAATTCATGACTATTTTGTTCCAGGGAATTTGAACCACCTTGGACTCTTGCATACACATGCTGCTGCAGTGCACATGTGTACACTCAGTCACACACATACATATAAAATTAAATAAACATATTTTAAAGGGAAAGTTAAGGTCCTATGCAGGCTATGCCCATTCCCTAAGATAAAGGAAGATCTATCTTTGGAGTGATCAAAATGTATTACACTTCCAAATTCCCTATTAACTATGTTATGAAAGTTTATTATATAAAAGTACTTCAATGTTTCAATTACAAAAGGATAGATATACATACTGCTGTAAGTGGAAAATGCAATACTTTATTTGAATGGATATAACTTTAAGCTTGTGATCAAACCAAATATATGTAGGGTTGGTAATTTTACAAGGTGTTTGCTATATCCTATCTAATGTAAAACTGCATGATGGATTGAAAGAGAACATGCATGGAAAACTTCTGAGAACTTGGGAATCATCTTCTTCCTTTCACAATGTTTCCTGCCAAGTTCAGTTCTCCCTCCTAATTTTTAAAACTATTTTATTTTTATTAAGTTGATTTATTTGTGTCCGGGGAGGGTAGGTATGCGTTACATCAGGGCGTAACTTTCAGGAGTCAGTGTTCTCATGCCGTAAAATTCTTGTGGATTAAACTCATGGTATCTGACTTTCCAGCCAGCATCTTGACCCACTCACCAGGGCCATCTCACCAGTAGCAATAGCCTTCCCATTTCTAAGGGAAGTTTCAGTTCCTCTACACCACATTTTTATCCACTCGACATCCGCCAAAGTACTTCAAGAATGTTCTTCTAAGATAGAAAATTTATCATAACACCCAGCTTTAAATCTTTCAGTGACTTACTCTCATAAGCAGGGAGAGGTTGAGTATAATTTGTTGCCTGTCTTATTTATATTCCTTTTCCCATTATGCCTCACTCTTCTCACCACACCTTTGATTATTTATAGATGTTTGAAAATGACCTTCTCCCTTACTCTTCTGGGCATCTAGGCAAGAGTTTGGCTATATAGCATGACTTTCTTCCACATTTTACTGTTGGTTCAATTATGCAATTCAAGTGCCTTAGAGCCCTGGATCTTTCAGAGTTCCTTACACAGAATGAGTCCACTGTCTTTTAGTTTCCAGAAATGCAGCTGTTATATCCTCTATGATCACATTGTTAGTTCTTGATACAAGATAAATTCCTATTGCAAAGATATTTTTAGAAATATATACATTTCTGTCATTTAAAGATACTGAGGATTGACATCTGTTTGCAGCATTCCTTGTCCATTGCAGTTATTAGGTTGGATAATCTGTTTATAAAACATACTCCCTGTGTTGAAAATTGTCGATATCCACATGTTTTTTTTACTTTGCAGAAATAAAATGTTCCATAGAATATAAATAAATGTTAAACCAATGTTTTATTGCTCTTATTGCGCTATATATTTTCCTATACTCCCTTCCCTTATCCCCTCTCCCCCTGTACCCTCTCCCATGATCCCAACACTCCCAATTCACTCAGGAGATCTTGTCTTTTTCTCCTTCCCATGTAAATTAGATCCATGTATGTCTCTCTTAGGGTCCTCTTCATTGGCTAGGTTCTTTGGGATTGTGAATTGTATATTGGCTTTTCTTTGCTTTATGTCTAATAGCCACTTATGAGAGAGTATATATTATATTTATCTTTATGGGTCTGGGTTACTTTACTCAATATGATGTTTTTTAGATCCATTCATGTGTCTGCAAGTTTCAAGATGTCATTATTTTTTTTCCACTGTGTAATACTCCATTGGATAAATTCTGAAAAAGGAATGGATGGATGACCCACAGTAACTAATTTTTCTTGTTACATTATCATGGTTATATTAATAGAGAAAGAACGTACCATCATAAAATTACTCGATTTAACTGGATATGAACAGACGACTTATCGTCCTATCTCAGATTTTTGTCTTGTCTGCTAACTTTGTTTTTAGACTTTTTAAGGCAGAGTCTCATGAAGGCCAAGCTGGCCTAGAATTTATGTAGCTAAAAATGGCCTTAAACTCCTGATTACCCAGCCTCCAACACCCAAGTGCTGGGATTGCAGGTGTGTGCCACCATATTCAATTCTGCCTATTCTCTATTTCTCTTCCAGCCTGGCTATATTCTGCCTTGCAATAAGCCTAAGTATTTTCTTTGTGTGTGTGTGTGTGTGTGTGTGTGTGTGTGTGTGTGTGTTCTTTCTTTTTTTTATTGAGAATAAGAAAAAAAAAAGTTTCCGCCTCCTCCCAGCCTCCCATTTCCCTCCCCCCCCACTCCTCTCCCCCTCCCTCTACTATCCAAAGAGCAGTCATGGTTCCCTGCCCTGTGGAAAGTCCAAGGTCCTCCCCCCTCTGTCCATGTCTAGGAAGGTGAACATCCAAACTGGCTAGGCTCCAACCAAGCCGGAGGAACATGAAGTAGGATCAGAACCCCTTGCCATTGACCTTGGCTTCTATCAGCCCTCATTGTTCGCCATGATCAGAGAGTCCGGTTTTATCCCATGCTTTTTCAGTCACAGTCCAGCTGGCCTTGGTGAGCTCCCAATAGATCAGCCCCCACTGTCTCAGTGGGTGGGTGCACCCCCCGTGGTCCTGACATCCTTGCTCGTGTTCTCCCTCCATCTGCTCCTCATTGGGACCTTGGGAGCTCAGTCCAGTGCTCCAGTGTGGGTCTCTGTCTCTATCTCCATCCATCACCAGATGAAGGTTCTATGGTGATATGAAAGATATTCGTCAGTATTGCTATAGGATAGGGTCATTTCAGGTTCCCTATCCTCAGCTTCCCAAGGGACTAACTGGGGACATCGCCTTGGGCTCCTGGGAGCCACTCTAGGTTCAAGTCTCTTGCCAACACTAAGGTGGCTCCCTTAACTAAGATATGTGCTTCCCTGCTCCCCTATCCAACCTTCCTTTATCCCAATCTTCCTGTTTCCCCAAGTTCCCCCAATCCTCCCCTTCTCACTTTTCTCTCCCCGTCCCCCCTTATCCCCAACCCACCCCACCCCCAAGATCCCAATTTTCTCCCCGGCAATTTTATCTACTTCCCTTAGCCAAGAGGATAACTATATGTTTTTTCTTGGGTTCACCTTCTTATTTAGCTTCTTTAGGTTCACCAGGTATACACTCCGTGACCTTTATTTATGGCTAGAAACCAATTATGAGTGAGTACATCCCATGTTCATCTTTTTGGGTCTGGGTTACCTCGCTCAGGATAGTGTTTTCTATTTCCATCCATTTGCATGCAAAATTCGAGAAGTCATTTTTTTTTTTACCGCAGCATATTACTCTAATGTGTATATATTCCACACTTTCTTCATCCATTCTTTATTAACTAATTGTAATAAAGCATATTCACAGCATACAGAAGGGAATCCCACATACAAGTTTTGATCATATTCAACCTCCTTTTGAACACTGCCTCTCCTGCTGTATGTGTCCAACTTTGTGTCCTCCCTTTAACCTATCATGGCAAGTTGGTGCAACCTATGTGTTGATGGATATGACCTTCCACTGGAGTGCGGTTGATCCATCAGTGGGAATACTCTTAGAGAAAGCAGGCTCCATCTCCTAGCAGCTATTGGTTGTATCTCCTCAGTTACAAATGAACTGCAGGTCCACTTCAAGCCCCCATTGTGGAATTTCATCTGACTTGAGGTTGCATTGAGCTTGCTGGTGCATGATTTTATAATCTCTGTGAGTTTGTGTGCGCAGTTGATTTACTTTTTCCCAAAGATGCTATTTCCTTGCAGTTATTTATAACCCCTTTGCTCTCATATTCATTCTACCCTTCATTCACAATGATTCCAGATCTTTGTAATGGGGATGTGCAATGTAGATATTGCATTTAAGGCTGAGTGCACTTATGAGAAAAGGTTTCTTGTCCTGACACATACCAAGTCTGCTATACTGGCTGCTCAGTAAATCCCCAGGAATGTGTTCAATTCTACCTCCATAATATGGATTTACAAGTGTCAACCATGCCCAGAATCTGTGTAAGTTCTCAGATTCAATCACAGTTCTTCATGGTTGTAGATCAAGTATGAGAATAATTGAGCTATCTCCTAAGGTCCTAACATATATTTAATTATGAGAGAATCATACTGTGATGACAAGGCTAGCCATGAACTTTGAGTCAATCTGCATGTGCTTCCCAGGTACCAGGAATTGCTAGCCCATACTACTTGGAAGTTTTTAATCTTATATTTGATCCACCCTGCATTATACATCTGTTTATTTGAATAATGTCTCATTTGATCAACTGATGAGAAATGTACAGCACACAAATGGGGAAGAGATGGGGAAGAGGATCCTAAGGCTCCACCCTTTCCCGTTTGTGTGCAGTACATTTCTCATTTTTTATTTTCTAAAACAGTTTTCAAATTTAAATAAATTTTGATTATGTTATTTTCCTCCTACAAATCCTTTAGTATCCTCTCCCTGTCCCCACCCATCCACCATTAAATTATTTCTCCAAAAGCAAACCACCAAAACAATATCCCCTCAACAAAGAAAGCAAAGGAAAACCAAACCCTAAACAAAATAAAGAAACTAACTGAAACCAGCTAAAATCCAGCAAAAAAAAAAATCTGTGGTGTCCATTATATGTTGGTCAACTACTCATGATCATGAGGACTATAGTTGCTGATATACTCAGTGTTACTCTACTGAAGAATAAAATGTTCCTGGATCTTAGAGGCTTTACATGACTGAGAGTTGACTCTGACAAGAGAGCTCTGGCCCCATGGATACAGTTTGATTTTGTACCTTCATAAAATGGCTTTACAGAGGGTGCTCACATCTTTTCTCCATTCATCTTTCTACTATATTAGAAAAGAACTTTGTGTGACCCAGAATTCAGGGAACATATCTGAAAACAGTAGCAAAAACCTGAACCTACCGAGATCATGATTGTGAACATTCTAGCTTGGAGTGTAGTGATAAATACATTTTTATTATTTATAAATGATTCATTCTCAGGTACTTTTCTAAAAGCCACACCAATAATCTGTGGAATGTCCATACATATTCAGAGATAATTCCCACCCCTTACTCCACCATACCTATACACAGACAACATGCCTGCAGCACGTTGTTCTACTTAAATTTTCAACTTTAAAATGTGCATGCATATCCACATAACTGTTCTATTTTTCACCTAAATTCAGCCACATAAATAGTAAATTGCATGAGTTGTTTGTATCATTTAGTAAGTTATTGATTTTATAATATATGATCTTTGTCCATTTTAGACTAATACAAGTGTTCTGAGAACAATTTATGTAGACAAATCAATGCACTTACACTACTAATGAAGTCCAATCATATTATAACTATCAATAATTCATTTTAATTTTTCTCAAGCTATATATGGGAGAACATACAAACATTTAAACATTCAAAATAGAAATTCAATTTTTATTTTGTCCATTCAATGTCCCATTGCTTTTGTATTAAAAAATATCAATAATTGACAATGGTAGTCTTCTAAAATAGTTCCCTTTGTTAGTAGTGTTATTTTGTGTCTTCTTTTTTACTTACTTAGTTGATACATACAAGTGTTTGTTTACATGAGTTTATTTACATTGTGTGTGTATAGGGGCCCATAGAGGCCAGGAAATAGAACTGGATTACCTAAAACTAAAGTTATAGATCTTTGTTAGCCATAATGTGTGTTCTGGTAATTAAACAAGTATTCTCTGAAAGAATTTCAATTGCTTTAACTTCCCAGTCACTTCCTAAGCACCCATTGTTGCCTATGAAAAGTTATGAATTGGAAATGTGGAAAACATTTAACCAAAAATCTATGTATCATTATATTATTCCTCAAAATACTATTTTAATGTCCTCTGTCACTTGTTGCATGACTTTGCCTTACACACTTCATTAGTATAAACAAATCAATTTTAGCCCTTCAGTTCCTGTACTACTTTTATTATAGCAATTTATTTAAAAATTGAAGTATATGTCAATCCAAGTTGGCAATGTCCTCCTAATAAGTAATGGGAAACGTTCCAGAGTTTGATGATATTTGCATATGGCTTTTCACTAACAACTTCATTTTTCACATGTGCAGGTGATGTCTAGAATAGTCCCATCACTGTGATTCATTGAGCTAGACTAACTTAATCAAACCTTCACGGTGATCTTTTTTGTTATACTTTCTGCCTTGATGATTTTCAGAGGTCAACATCTATCATTCTGATCATTCTGTGTTTTTTGAGCAATGCATCACTCTCTCTTTAAAAAAAAAAGAAAAAGATATAATTGATTTTCCAACTTTATGAAGCCCTGGGACATTGATGATGAGCCATTGGTCATTTCTGCCTCCTATTTCTATTTACATCTCCCTGTTTCCTCCTGTTCAGGGGGAAGTTTTACTGCTGATGTGTTGCACAGGACATATTTTTGCAGGTTGCTGTAGATGCTGACGAATCAGAAAGCATGACTAAGGTTTAATGTTTGGAAATGCTAGTATGAGGGAAACTGTTCAATATCTAAACAAGTTGCATGTCAGAACAGAACAATGAATGATGCCTGGTGATAATTTAAATACTTGAGAAACACCAATCTGAAACATGGTTCATGTCTTTATTGTGGTTTTATTTAAGTAGCTTGCAGAAGTTTTGTTTAGTCTGATGAAGGATTGACATAAAGAAATTAAACACACAAGAAGAATTAGCACCTCTTAGATAACCTATGTAAACTATATGACCACACAGGGTGGTATATTATTATCTATTAATTATTTTATATGATTAGAAGGTATCAGAGGAAAACTGTTCCCAATGATCAGTGAATATCATGGTTGAAATTTTAGAGTGCCTAATAAAAATTTTCCTTTAGTGAAAAGTATACTACTTTGTGGTTCTAAATTAATGACTTTTTATTATTTACCTTGGTATTGGCATATATCTCTTAAGCTGGTCTTGAAAATAGCAGAATTTAGATAGGGTAAACAATGAAGCATAAGAAAAGCAAGTTCAGTTCATTGTAAAATAAGTTCTTGAAAGTTGCTGAATATATCCAAAAGCAAATCACATAAAAATGCAATAAATGACTTCATAGTTTGGTTCACTACAAGGCTTATTGCATGTATTTGATAATTGTGTGTCTGTGAATAAGTATCTGACACAGTGTGCTTTTGAAGTTCTCATGCCAATTTGCAGGATTAACTTCTCTTCATCTATCACATGAATTCTGAAGATCAAATACAGGTCTTCAGGTCGTGGGGCTAGGAGGTCATGCCATTGTGCCCTCAGTCATTATGGAAACAATGTCATAGAACATGGAAAGAATGGTGCTTTTCCATATAAAAATGTTGTATTTCAGCCGGGCGATGGTGACGCATGCCTTTAATCCCAGCACTCGGGAGGCGGAGGCAGGTGGATCTCTGTGAGTTCGAGACCAGCCTGGTCTACAGAGCTAGTTCCAGGACAGGCTCCAAAGCCACAGAGAAACCCAGAAACCCTGTCTCGAAAAAAACCAAAAAAAAAAAAAAAATGTTGTATTTCAAAATTTTTCCTAGTTTAAATTCTGGTGGTTCTGATATATAAATGAGATTTTTTGATGGTTCCCTCCTTATTTTATAAGCTCAGCTATCACTCATATATTATCAATTTAGTTTCATATTAAAATACCTCTAAATCAAGCATATGATATACATAGCCTGAATCCTCACAAGGGTCCTTGCACACTGATATATGTCTTATACTGTAATTAATCATACAAATAAAATCCACCCCCAAGAGCTGTCCTAAGTGCTAACACATTTCCAAACTACCTTGGCAAAAACGTACATTTTGTAGACCTCCTCTCCAGAATCCTGGCTGTTCATTATTTTCTTGACAGATAGCTTGCCACACTATTCCATGTATAAAAAATATTTTAAAAGACAAGCCACTGTCCTAATTATGAATTATCTCAATATATTCCTGAAAATATTTTATTTTCTGTCCTAAACTTTATTTGCCATATGTTCAGTTATACTTTACCGTCCTCCAAGTGTTTATGTCTTGATTCTTATTAGTACAGAATGAGACTCTTTCTGGAAAAGCAATCATTAAAGAGAGAGGTGATGTAAAGTGAGGTCATGAGGGAGGGTCATGACCCCTAATCTAAGTGTTATTCATGTTCTTATCAGAAGAGTAAGTTAGAATAGAGATAACACCCAGACCTTGGGTCAAACACAAAAGGATCTAGAGAGAAGGGCAAGCACCGTGCACTCAGAGGAAATTAAATTTTGAAAGATCCTGGTCTTAGGTTTCTACTTGCAGGAACTGTGAGAGCTAAATGCCTGTTTCTATAAGTCATTCAATCTGGCTATTTTTTTAGCCCCTAAAATTACTATCAATGAAACAGTTAACTTTGGGGAAAAAAAAAGATAGAATTTTCATTTTGTTTTTGTTTTGTTCTGTTTTTGTTGTTAGTTTGTTTATTTGTTTGATGTGTATGTGTGTCTGTTAGAGGGAGGAGGGGCAGGAAATTCCTGTAAAAGAAAGGGACCACCCTAGTGTTGTCAAAGCCCTTGAATATCTGATCCTCCAGACAGTTCCCAGAGTGTTCAGAGTGTTGAGACCACAAGCAGATGCCAGCAGATGATACTTTAGAAGATGAACATACATGAGTATCAAAACTGACATAAATATAACCCATAAATCATAATATACAGTTTTAACCATAAAACATAATTTCAAGGACCTGGCTTAATGCCCAAATTAGAACAATGTCACTTGTGGAAAATAATATCTAAGTGTTATTATAAATCTTGCAAATAATTAGCTAAAATATCAACATAGAAAAAACATAATGGATTAATATATTTATAAAAAATAATGTAAGAGTTATCTAAAAAGATGCATAAGCTATTTTTGCGTTTTAACCAAACAGTGTTGTAATTAATACAGTTTCTGTGTGATTATTTTTGTCTGGGTGGCCGAGAAATGAACAAGTAGCCTCCACCTACAAAACAGCATCAACTTGATAGCACCAACTTGATACAACTATATCCACATAAAACCTGAGAGAGTTTGAAAAGGAATTCTAGACACAAAAGAACAGAGTTTAGTGCAGTTTCTTGGTAGCTTCATTCTTTTTTCTGATGTGCTCCGTTTGCTAGCAGCAAGCAGGGGCACTGAGGCTCCTTTAAGAAAGGTCTTCCTGACTCAGCATTGGAAGCAAAGGCTGCAGAGCCTCTTTAGGAGGAGGACATTCTGGTTAGGGCTTATTGCACAAACAATTCTGGCTTTTCAGGATGCCAAGCACTTTAATGGAGACTGTGTCTTACAGGTTATAGTCAGACTATTCAACAATGGTTCTTTCCCAATGAAAAGAATGAGAATATAGTAGTTGTTTAGTCCAGGAGTCTGGATTTCTCACCTGGTTTTTAAAATGCACTGGAATCATACCAGTGAAGAAAGAACTTGCCAATGAGAACAAGAGCAATTAGGCAGAAACCTAGGGATCCCTTCTTCATGTTCTTTACATAGGCTGCCACCAGAAGATGTGGCCCAGATTCTAGGCAGATCTCACCTCGAGATAAGATTTAAAAGTGGGTTTTTAGTTAACTCCAGATATAGTCAAGGTGACAACTGAGAATAGCCATCACAGGATCCCAGGTATATCTGTAGATAACAACTTGCCATGAGGTAGAGCAACATTTGCAGTGTGTGGTATTTTCATCTAAACAGCTTATGGCTTCTAGGGGATTTCTTTTTCAGTACACATAGGCTTCATTCAAATGCTTTAATTTTATTTTTAAATTAAAGACACTGGGTATTGGCTAATTCTTCCTAATTGCCTTGTTGTATATCAACCATTTGTTATGTAGCCAGAATGTTTGCAAGAATTTCACAAGTGAGTCTGCCCACAGAACTTTCTGTGAACGGACTTTACCTCCTTGATTTTTTATGCTTCCCTGTCTTCAGAAGATTTAATGAACCTCTAAAACACTCAGGAGAGCAGCATAATGTCATCTATGACATAAAACATTTATGAACAGTGTGAGCATGGTCACTTAAGGTCTACCACCCATCATTCTAATCCAGAGACTGAAGAGACTGTTTATCTCAGGAGTAATTGACCAAGTGGATATCAAAGAAGAAATTTTAACAAGGTCCAATTGGCACAACATAAAGGGATCACATCTCTTACACCATTTTTTCTTCAAAAGATCAATGTTTTGTGCAACAACATTCATGGAAAGCATTCTTTTATTTCACCCTCCACAACCCAGAATTCCTCCTTGACATACCCTGCATCCTTATTTCTATAGTGCCAAGACAGGGTTTCTGTTTCTCTCCCCAATTTTGAAGGGCAATGTGGAGCTAGGACTGGCTCTCATTGCTCTGTCCACCCAAAGGCCAAGAGGGAATTGCTTGAGTGTGTGTGTGTGTGAATGTGTGTGATCTCTTCTGTGCAGATATGTGTATATACCAAGATAAGTGGTAGTGGAAAAGAAGGGAGTATCAGGTGTACTCTTTTTTTTTTTTTTTTTTTTTTTTTTTGGTTTTT
>NW_026067911.1:13212170-13257896 GCF_014885135.2 Alexandromys fortis | reverse complement strand
CTCTCTCTCTCTCTCTCTCTCTCTCTCTCTCTCTCTCTCTCTCTCTCTCTCTCTCTCTCTCCACACACACACACACACACACACACACACACACACACACACACACACTATCTATCCCTATAGTTGGGCTCACTTGCTTAGACTGATAGAATCTGGACCCAAGCTGTGACTTGCTACTTGTCTCTCTACTGACCATATAAATTGATGACAGCGAGTTTAATAAGCAATTCCCACCTCTAAATAGCTTTTATATACAAAAACAAGGTGAGTGCATGTGTGAGGGGGGGTGGGGTAGAAGTGCATGTACTGCAAGTGTACACACTCAGGTCTGTGAGTGAAAACCAGAACTCAATGTTTGATGCTTTCTTCGATCTCTCTTTAACTTGTTTTATGGCACAGGTTTTCTCCTTGAAGTTCAAGTTGGCTATTTGTGTCAGCAAGCAAGGAACCTTCCTGTTTCCAAATACTGGAAACTGTGTTACAAGGACATGCCCCCATTCCCAGCATCTTACTGTGGATGAAAGGACTGACTTGGGCTCTCACCTATGTGAAGCAGGCACTACCATTGAGCTCTTTCTTTAGCCCTTGCACTTTGTATTTTAGGAGAAATGAGTATTGAATTTACATTTTAAAATCATTAAATTATTTGAAACACTTCACCAACAAAGTTGATTACTTAACAACTTCAAGAAAATGTTTTACTGATTTAGTCCAGTTGCCTTATGTTTATCAGGGGTAACTTAGCTATTCATTTCAGTGTGAGGTAGAACATTTCAGACTCGGAACATTAGAACCACCCCGAGAATTTTATAGAGACGGCAATCCTCAATTTACCTTACCACATTTGAAGGGCTAAAAGCTTCAGGTGGCCCGAGAAACTCACATCAGAAAAAGCTGAAACCCAGGGGACATTTAGGAGCAGGAACTTTCCCTAGCAGTGTTCAACTTGTCAAGAATTCTTGGTGAGGATGCCGCCATGATGAATATCTATGCTAAAATTTCAGAGCTCAGGAAAGTAGAAAATAGGCATGTAAATGAAAACTTCCCACCCAAACATTCCCTTTTCTGCTCTACAAAACCCCAAGTTCCCTGAACACAATCTCCAACAGAAACTGTTGTCCTTCACTGTTCTGATAAAAAGAAAATCAGTTTATAAATAGGTCAACATCCACATACTTTCACTTTACTGGCTCTTTGATAGATCCAGATTGATCACACATACTCTTATTTTTTGTTTTGCATTCTATGGTGTCATTTATAATTTTTTAATTAATGCCCCATATTATTTTATAGAGTCCTATGTTAAAAACAAAACCAATAAAAACTGCAACAGTACATTCGCTTCACTTATTAGCTCGGTTAATGTATTTTTTGTAACATTATTTTAATATCTAAGTGATCACTTTGCTACATTATACTTAGGTGAAATCAAATGAATTTTAAAGAGCATGAAACAGCTGTCCATTTTCAGACTTTTAAATGGAATAAAAATTCTTCTATTTAGTTAATTAGTCAATGGTGGTGTGGACCAATTTACATGCAGGTGTTGTGTATCTTTGAAACACCTTGAGTAGGAAGAGAAGTCATTGCTTAGAAATTGCATGAATAAATAAATTAAACTTTTAAGTGAAATTAGGTATGTCCTGCCTCTATCAGATTTCATAATAATTTAATCATATCTTCTAAAGTTTGTAATATTCTATAATTCAGTGAAAATAAAATCGGCTAGATAGAAGTTGGAGAGATTCTTCGGTGGTTAAAAGCACCTGTTGCTCTTGCACAGGACCTGAGATCAGTTACCAACACCCACATGTGTGCACACAATTGTGTGCCACTCTAGTTCTACAGAAGCAAAGTATCAAGTACACTGCTGGTGCACAGATTTAATGTAAAGAAAACACTCATATGCATGTGATAAAGATAAATAAATCTTTAAATGATAAAATAAAATCAACTAATTAAAGACTGTGTAGTATGATCAACATAAATTTAAGGCTAGCTTGGACTATGTGTTGAATTACCTCGAGAGAGAAACTTTATTCAAACAAAAGTATTAAGATACTGAATATTGATATTTGTAAAGCAATGTGTAGAGGAATGAAACTGGTTCATTTTAGTGTGTAACTTGAAACCAAATATGAATTGAAGGGATGTTATATTTTTAACTGGGATATAAGCCTTAGCATGAATTTATTTGGGACAAGATTCATTGACCTTGTTTTTTATTTTATTCAAACTAATACTAAATAATTGATAATATTCTCATTCCAGCAAACAATCTCAAAAAATGGCTGATGTGGTCATACAGCTGTCTACTCTGCTTGTCTTCTCATCCTGGCTGGTTATTAATTCCTCTAGCTGTATAACACTGGTGCTTTCCAACAAAAACAGGTTATTTGAATCATTTGCTTTATTTGATCTCTGAGGTGATCACATTATTTTTGATACATTATTTAAAAACTTGTTTATCCAGGATATCTATAAGATAGGAACAGGATGACTTTTGCTGACACCCATACTGAGAGAGGAAACCATTCATGCCCCACCCCCCCGCCTCATTCCGATAACCACGCTTTTGCTTCTGTAAACTTGCTTTTTGCTCTTCCCTATAAAAAGCCCGCCCTCCAGTTGGCAGGTGCGCAAGTCCTCCGAAAGACTTTGCTGCCCACAGGTACCTGTGTTTACCCAATAAACCCCTTGCGATTTGCANAAAAAAAAAAAAAAAAAAAAAAAAAAAAAAAAAAAAAAAAAAAAAAAAACTTGTTTATCAAAGAAAGAATTGGTGAGAAATTCCAACCAGTAGGAAGTAATAGGTTCTAACAAATAAGCCATTAAGAATTTATAAAATTTGTAAACAGAATCTTTGGAACATTTATCAATTACATGTGTAGAAAACAGATTCTAGTCAAAACTGTATTAAATAAACATTGACTATATTAGTTAAATAAAGCAATAATCTGAAGTAGGATCAAATGTGTGGACTCATTGTTTTAGTTACCTTTCTACTTCTATGTCAAAATACCATAACCAAGGCACCTTTTAAAATAAAGTATTTAATTGAACTTTCGGTTTCCGGGGACAAAAGTCTAAGATGGGGTGGACAAGCTTGACAGCAGGAAGAGGGGAGAACTCCCATCCTGATTTACAAGTATGATGCTTGCTACTAGTGATATACTTCTTCCAATAAGGACAAACCTCCTCATCCTTCCCAAAATATTCCAATAAGTGTGGACCAAGTGATCAAAAATGGTAGGGGGGCATTTTGATTTAATCTATCTGATCAGCTTACTATAGTGAAATACTCTTTTTAAATGTATTTTCTAAACTACAGGCATTCTTCCTATACTTATATATCTAGACCCTTAATTCTGTAGCCTATAAGAAAACACATAGAAATACTTAAATACAGGTACTGGTTTTATTAATACCAAAACCTATGTACACATTTCCCTAAGATTGTTAAAAGTAGAAAGACAACAAAGGCAGCGTCTGAACTCCTGTTATTGTTCTAAAAACTCCTTCCATTAGATTTGACTGTGGCAGGAAACATACGTTAGTTAGCTGGTTAGTTAGTTAGTTAGTTAGTTGGTTAGTTAGTTTGGACAAGAAGCTGATTCAAGGAAGCATATCACTGTGACTCATATTTCCCTCACTTTTACCAATAATAAGCTTCAAGTGAAGGCTCACTTACATATTTATGCTTTCCTTATGTGACTACCTGTTTAAAGAGTGTTTTCTTAAGAGCAGTTGATAGAATATTGCTCAGAAAACATTGCGACCTGTAACTTCCTGATGTGACATTCTCCGCACAGTCATATTTGGCTCTGTTTTCTAGTAAAGATTAACCTTCATCCTTTCTACAAAGCCAGGTGTTTCTGCAAGGACACTATGCACTATGCTTATGGTATTGACAGAAGAACATCATTGGAGTTTGTTGGTGTATTTAGAAAGAGAGGTAAAGAAAAACCACCTCCCTTGTTTTAGCCCTGTTATAGAAAGAGAGCAAGTGCATATGTATCTAGGCTACATTTCCATAGTCACACATTCGGTACACACAGTGAAAAAGCTTTCAAATTTGACACTTCTCAACGTGGATACTAAATGACGGAAAGAAAGTGGTTTCTTAATACAGGATAGGCAAGCAGAATGCATTTTTTATTTAATCCACTCTCATATTTATGTAAAGAATATCCAGATATCTGCTTTCTAAAGTGTAGTGTTAACTGAACATGTTTTAGTATTCATTAATTCCTAGTTGTCGCCTAAGTTGAAGTCTAGATATAGTTTACTCAGTATAAAGTAGTGTATTAAAGAGAGATACGATCTAATTATGAAGTTGTATGACGGTTTTAATTTATGCGCTGATGCTCAGAAGTCTAGCCTGCATTATTATGGGTGTCTTGTATTTTCAAAGGCGACATTAGATAGAAATGGCTGAAGGACTACAAAGGAGGCAGGGAAAGAGCAACCTTGTGGCTTCTGCTGCAGTAAATGCAAATGACATTTCCTTTCCTTTCATTTACAACAACCTCTGACCTATTTGTTCCTCTGTCCAGCTAGACATAGAGGACAATATTGGCACAGGTAATGCTTAAGTTGTCAGGGCCAGCCTATAAAATGCTTACAATTTTCAAAGTGATATCCTCAGATGCTGCAATGCAGCTGGAAAGGTGTGAGTGTGGTTATTGGTTCCTATTGGTGAGAATAGCAGCAACCCTGAACTCTGCTTTATGGTTTTTGAGCAGAGGGACAATCCATTATATCTTTTTTTCCTCCCTGGGATCAAATGCTATTTTAGTGAGGATTACATCCTATGCTGAGCAGCCCTGGAGGCTGCGGAGTGAGCTTTGAATGTCAAGCTTATTTCCAAATGAAACCCCTTTACAAGCTCAGAGTTGACTTGGAAATTGAAATCCAGGTTATGTAATTGATTTTTAAAAGTTTTGAATAGGAAACTCTTCTAACAAAATAAGCATCCAAAGGCTCAGAAGAAAGAAAAAGAGATGCAGAAACAAGAAATGTGGTTTTGGATCATTTGAAATTCTTGATAGATTGTATGGATGCCAAA
This sequence comes from Alexandromys fortis, assembly GCF_014885135.2. Lineage (NCBI taxonomy): Eukaryota > Metazoa > Chordata > Mammalia > Rodentia > Cricetidae > Alexandromys > Alexandromys fortis. Next base: position 13,252,828 of record NW_026067911.1, on the reverse strand, counting down.
CAATTGATATTTACATACTAGTTTTATGCAAGCAATTTTGTCAGGAGTTTGTCATAAATGGGAAAACTGAAGCATAGAAAGGTTAAGCACATTTTTTGAAATTTCATACGCCTATTTAGCCTACAGTTATAAAACTTAGTGCTTTTAAGGACAGCAATTTGACTTGAGTTCGAATGAGGCATTTAACTGGAAACCAAATAAAACAACTGTATTTGTTTTGGAGGGAAAACAGCTTTTTTTTCTATAATAAAAGACAAAGTGAATTCCATAAGAAAGTATTTTTAAATTGTTGAATATTGATCATATTCTGTATCTGTTGAAGCAGATACAGGAAAATGGAATTTTATAAAACGTGTATCCAGGAAATATCTCTTAAGAACTTCCTTATGAAGAAGGAACTTAGAAAATGAAGAACATTAATGACCCTCAATCACCTTTCAGAACAATATTTTTCAAGGGTTTTCATTACATGCTCACTTACATTTTCCCTTTTGTTTTGTTTTGATTTGTTTTTTGTTCTAATAAATCTGAATCTGAATTTTCATTCTAAGCATTTGCAACCTGTTTGCATAATTATCAAATAACTCAGCAGTACTGAACCATATTCAATACTTGTGGGGGTCTGGGGGAGGAGAGCCTAGAGACTAGATCTCACCATGTAGTTCTAGCTTACTCGCACTACCCATGATGTGATATCTGCTTTGCCAGCTCCTGGATCCTGGCATGAACCAACATGTTCTTTTTTTTTTTTTTAAGTATTTATCTGGCTGCAGATACTTCACTCACTTCTGATAGCTCCAGTTACATCACTATTTTCTTCTCTCTGTCCCCTGATGCTTTTGCTTAGCTCCCTGCAAAATGTCCAGTAGCCTGACCAGTGTGTTGTTGTTGTTGTTATTACTCATATTATAGTCATCTATTAATTGAGTAGATAGATTCATCAATGACCTCCTGCGTACAGAAAAGATTGTCCTTTTGAACTCTATCAAAATCTGACAAAAATCAAAATTTCAATGAGGAAACCTACTCTGTGGTAAAAAGCATACTAAAAATAAGTCATATTAGAGGACTAAAGCTTCTTTTCAGGAGGAGGTAAGAGGTATACATCTTATTTATAAAGTCTTTTGAGTATTTATTTTCATATCCTCCTATTATATGTTTGAATGAAAAAAAGTAAAACACACACACACACACACACACACATACCCTAGCTGGCCTGGTGCCAATTATATAGCTCAGTCTGGCTGCATGCTTTTGACAATCAATCATAGTGTTTCTCTCAATGCATCCAAATTAGAAGTAAACTATCTGAGCTCTGTTTGAAACTGATAGTCATTCCCCTGTAAGTAGCTTAGCACAAGCATGACTATTGCTGTAGATATTAAGAGTACTAAAATTAAAAAAAATATGCATTTTGTAGTCTTAAAGAATAGCCATAGCACTCATTCCTGAATGGAATGTCTCTAAGAGCTACTTCTCTCAAGGCTTAAAGGTCTATGAGAAAAAGGAGGCAGGGAGGTTGTAAGAGCCAGAGGTGTTGGATGATTCTAGTAGAATAATGCCATCAGGATACAACAAGGCTGATACTCATATGAACTCACAAAGACTGTGATGGCATGCACTTACGATTAGGCACAAACCAGACTAAACCCGAGTACTGAGAAGGGAAAATGGAATCAATGTCTCTACCCTAACCTAGAAAACAATTTGTAATTGATACCTATTTGAAAGGAAAACAGATTCTTGAACAGATTAAACGACACTGGGTACATGAAAAGTACCTAGCTAACACAAAATGGCCTCTTTATTTTTAGTTTATGTGTGTGTGTTTTGTGAGTGTTTAATTGATTTGCATGTGTGTGTGTGTGTGTGTGCACTTGCATAAAGCTTTAAGCTTTATTTTTTTTTTTCTTTCTTTTGTTACGAGAGTGGGAGAGAAAATTTGAGGTCGTGTGAGTAGGTAAGTAAGGAGAATCTAGCAAGAGTTGCAAAGAGGAGATATATGATCAAAATACATCTCAAGGGGAAATTATTAAAGGAATAAAAGTTTCTGATGACTGAAACAGTAAGTCCAAATTATTTTAACAGTGAGGTCAAAGATATAGAAAGAAACAACTTCCTCAGTGTAAATCAGAAATGTTATGTGTAAGGAAGGTAAGTAAGAAAATATATCAAACATTTTGCGTGGTCTGGATAAGAATCTATCCGCAATTCCTGTAGAACATAAACTCCTTGAAGGTAGAGTTACTCCGTATTTTGTCTTTGACTGAACCAACAGACCTGGAAAGCACGCCAGGTATACATCAGGGTTGACACATTTCCCAAATGAATGGAATGTTGCAAGAATGCAAAACAACCCTGAACAGGCATTTGTACATTCCTGCTAGATTCATTTCAAGCAGTTGAGCAGAAGGCAAAGTCAAATAAGAATACATTATCTCAAAGGGGAAGTGCTTTGGAAAGCATGATGCCTCTCTCTCTCTCTCTCTCTCTCTCTCTCTCTCTCTCTCTCTCTCTCTCTCTTTCTACTTCTGCCTTTCTTCTCCCTGCCCTTTTCTTTTCTGAGGTATTAAGTCTGGAAATGGTAAAAATATTATAACAATTATGTCCACTTGGTGTTTGGAAATTTTTTAAAAGGCAAAGAAGCTTAAGAATAAAAATTTTGATTTTTTTTTCTCTCAGGACTGAGGTTTCATTGTTTAGTAGATACAGCATGGGTTGTTCTTTAGTTGACTTCTCCCAGCCACTCTCTGAATCTTAAAAAGTGTGTCAAGAATCTCCAAGATTCTAATTTAAAGTTGTTTAGAATATCATACACGAACTGAATTTAAGCACATTTTTGACTAATAGACAGTTTTGTCATAGTGTATTTTTTTATAGCTACTTATGGATGCTTGGGCAGGTAATCAAATTCTGACAAGCATTTTCTCCTAAACTAAAAATAATGAAACAATCACAACACACACCACTTGCCTCCAGATTGTTCCTATTGAACAGGATGAGGTGATTTTCTCCACTGCCATCTGATGTTTTAAACATGCATGGATAATTGCTGCAGAGTCTTATATTTAAATGATCTTTAGAAGATAACACATTCTAAATCTTCCCCCTAGAATGTTACGCAAGTAGCATCTTTATATAATCTCCTTAGGAATAGAGAGACTCAGTTAAAGTTGCTGGATACCAAATGTGATTTCAAATGTGTTATTAAAAATGTAAGCTCAATTTGACAAAAAAAAAATGTAGTTCATATCTTCTCTACTGACTTGGCATGTATTTTTTTATAGTTTTATGAAACTTGTTTTCCTTGAGGTTAGCGGAGTCCTTTTGTAGGGATATAATGAAGTATGTGAAAAGAGTAAACACATTTTTAGTCTCTTAATACTCCAATATTAGATAATACCAGGGCACAGGTATAATAATTGAAGTTTGCCATTTCAAACTGAAAGACGATATAAGAGTATGCAGGCCTCTAAAAGTGCCGTGCATGACTTGGCTTCTACTTTAACTATTATGTTTACTTATTCATTTTACTCAATTTATAGGTCAAAATTCAGGCTTGTGCTGACTAAAGGGTCCAGATAATTATCTGTCACAGAAATGTTGTAAAAATAAAGTACACAAATGCATTTTCCATAAAACATTCAGAGTACCTGCTCCTCATTATCATTTAGTTCTTTCCAGGAATTTTGATCTTCAAACTTGCTCTGAAGACATCTAGATGCTTTTTCTAAGTATTGCCACGTTTGCTGTATAAAAGATGATAAAATTAGTATGTAAAAATCATAAACTAGGATGGAGAGGGAGTTCAGTGGTTAAGAGTGGATATTACTCTCACAAAGGACCCAAATTCAGTTTCGGTAGCATATTTGAAAGGCACAGAACCATCTCTAAGTTTAGCCACAGGGAATCTAATACCCTTTCTAGTCAATAGAATGGAATTTCACCAAAGTACATATGCCCCTACATGCAAACACTTGCATATACATATTTTTAAATAAAAATGAAACATAAAAACTAATAATGTACCTATTAATTCAAGAATGGTTGATCACCTACTTTTGCTATGAAAATATTCAGGATGTGATGATATAACATGGAAATTAGCAGAATTCTAAAACTCAGAAAACTTGCATTCTTAGTGACTAATAACACACATTCAAAATGTTATACATTAGTTATTACATCAATGGCCAGAAAAAAATAAACAAGGAAAAAATGAGGTTAGAACTTTATAAACATGATGTCCTAGAAAAATTCATGTGTTTGGAGGGGTAATTTTTGAGTGGATCCTGAGAATAGTTTGAGAACTAAGTATTGGGGCACTTTCATCTGCTCTGTTCCCCAAAACTATCAATAAAATGAACCTTCACCCAGGGGACGGAATCTATATTCCGCTGATCAAAATAAACCATAGAGTTTTTGCCTGGCTCAGATTGGGTGAGAGGGGCATGGGGAGGAAAGAAGAGGGGCTTAGGAGTTTCACTGCCCTTTTATGGTCCTGGAAAAGCAGAGAGGAGAGTCAGCTGGACTTTCATCCACTGCTTTTCAGATCTACCAGATTTGTACCCTACTATCTGACTGGCGAGTTTTTATTAATAACGGATACTTTGATAATCATTGCATCTGGCAATGAAGCCACCCTGTCTCTGCTGCTGTTATCACCATAGTGCCTAAATTGGTTTCTTTCCCATACCCAGGGTTTTTTCTGTTTCAGGTTTTTTTTTTTTTTTTAAATAGCCTTCAGCTGCTGCCAGCTCTCCCCCAACCAAGCTCCAAACACCAGCGGGGTTAGTGACCCCCACCTCCATCCTGTGTCTTCACTTCCTGCCACACAGTCCATCCCTACCTGCTTTCCAGACCGCCAGTTTGGCCACTCAGGGCTAGTGCATTTACTGCTGCAGTCACCACCATGAGCTGATGCAAGCTGAGACAAACTGATTTAAACTGACTTAAGCTGATGCAAGCTGATGCAGGACCTGGCCTTGCTTTGCCCACATTCTCTGCCCAGTCATGCTAAGCAGCAACAGCTAGACTTGCTTCTCTCTCCCTCAAGGCAAGTGCCAGTGACACAGCTCTTTATCCTCTGAATAGTACCACCTGTCAGCTTCAGCAGCTCTAGTGAGATACTTGAGAGTTCTTAAAGTGAGAATTAGGCTTAAAAGGGGAGGAAGGGAATGTTTCTCGTGTTAAAAATTGAAATAGCACAATGCATGGAGTTAGGAAGCTGTTTGGTGCTACAATAGCTGTCTTTCAAATGAAATAAAAGTAAATGAGGAAATACATGACTTAGCTTGGATTGACAAAATTTCAATCACAATGATTATAGATTTGGTAATCCATATTTTATCCTTAAAAAGTTTGATAACTTTGTCAAATATGATGCTTTGACTTAAAAGATACAAGCCTTAGGAAGACTAACTATTAATAAGATACCAGTTATAGAAAGACTTACTATTGATAAGATACAGACTTTAGAAATACTATTGATAAGATACAAGCCTTAGGAAGACCTATTAATGAAAATTTAAAAAAAAAATACTCAGACACAGGCAGAGAAATTTAGAGCAGAACATACTACATTATTGCATTATAAAACTGAAGAGAAACAGCCCAAGATTTTTAGCAAAGCAACCTTAATTTACACAATTCACATACAAAAATGACCATCAGATGATAGATATTTTCAAGGCTATGCAGAAGTTCACAGAAATCCTGTAGAATGCTAGAATTGAAGAGATTTAAGAAAGCAGTCATTTCATATGATGGGCATTTACCATTTGTAAAGCAAATGTTAAATTCATGAGCAACTTGGAACAGAATTTACCCAATGAGTGGAAAGATTTAGCTACGACAATATTGGAAGCTGGATTTTAGTTACATTGGAAAGCATAGTGGAAAGAGAAAGCCAGGGCCATAGAACAGCAGAATAGTGCTAGAGGTATTGAAATTTCCAAGGCCAGTCTCTCAGTGAATATACTGATTTGCAAAGATAGTTTAGATTTGATGATTACACTTGGGTGGGCCACATGTGATAAAGCAGCTTTGAATGCTTGGGTCAGGGTTGAGTTATCAGGAAACTGGACTTAGTCCTTTACTAAAATTATATAAGTTCCAAAGAATACTCTTCTGATTGTTTATAAAGATGAACACAGGAGACCACCTCCTACGTATATTACTGAGACTCCAAAGACTCACAGCTACAACTGGTATTTTTTTTTTTTTTACTCTATAACGTTCTACAACAGAAATAAATGCTTTTGATTGGAATCAGACTCGTCGTCTTGATGATTCCCTTATTTTTGCTTTTGGAATTTAGTTTATATGTCTGTTGTCCCTTTCTGCAAAGGTTCTGTGTGTGACTCACTGACTCTCCCGTTATGCTCCCTTCCTCATGGAGACTTATCAGGCTTCCTAGATTTATTGTCTAATGTTTATGGCTTCCAATGATACTCATTTTATTAATTTTCAGCATATTGAGTTTTAACTCCTAACAGAAAAATAGTATTAGAGGTAAAAATAGCATTTCATAATATTATATTTACTAAATTTTATGTAACTTCTTATAACTTTTATGTTGGTACCAGTAAAACCCTTCTTCTTTGAAAAGGTATGCTCTTTACTGTTTTGTAAAGCTAGCTAACTATCATTCATTGTTCATCTCTCAATAAAGGCATTAAAACATTTAGGTTAAACTGGAGTAGTGACTCTAGACACCTAGAAAATAGATTGTTGTCGTAATGAAGAATATAAGAACTCCAAGATGGAACACCTGACACAGCTCAGACACTGCTTCCTCGTGCCTGCACGGGGAATGGAAGTGAAAATGGATGGCTGATGAAGAGCCAGACACAAATGACAAAGAAAGAGAGGAATTTCAATGAATGAGGTGACAACCAAACAGGGACAGGCTCACTAAGGATACCCATGACTCTTACTTAAAGTCCAGCATTGGAAAAAGCACTTTACATGAGAAGGAGAATTCACATTCAGATTTTTGATATACATTGAAATATAAATTAGGCAAGAGTTTTAAAGAAAAATTATGTGATCATTCCTACCAAACAGTAGATTGAGCCACATATTATTTTATTCATGTTTGAAGCTATGATATCTTACAACATTCCGTAGTAAAGAAATAATTGAATTATAAAAAAACAAAACCAATGCAAATTTTATATTTTTATTATATATTATACTATTCTTATTTATTCATTTAGGTTGGACAGGATATATTTTATCGATTCTGTTACTAGGAGAGTTATTATAAATTAAAAAGGAAACTTTGCAATTGAGGGTAGTTTCATATACCTGTAGGAGCAGAATTTGGGTGTGGTTGCCCGAGGATCAGGAATGCTAAATCCAGTCTTGAGCGTTTAGTACATTTAAGACCAGTCCATCTACTGGGATTCAAGCTACTAAAAATAATTTATAAACTCCACAGCATATTAAATGTGTTAATTGCTATATTCTTAATGGATTTTTGTTTTTATTGAATTCAGAAATACAGTAGAAGAAATCACACACACACATATGCACGCACACACACACACACACCTATGCACATACACACATACATACATACACTTACCATTATTAGTAAGTTTAAATGATGAAGTGAAATGGGAATGGAGGTAAGTGAGGACAGTACATGCTGAAAATGATGGATGTAAATTATGGGTATATATAGAGCTGTCTTAAACCCTTCTCTGTGTAAAGTTAATATACAAATACAACAATGTATCTTATTAGATGGAACTTTTCAACTAATTCTAGGTAAGGATTCCATATGATTACGTTTGTTTCAGAGAGAATGCCACAACACTGTTCCATCTTCATCAATATTTGTCTATTCTCCGTTTGTAATGCCAAGCAACAGTAATAGCTTACGTTTAAGCTGCAGCAGTTGCAATTTTTTTTGTTGTTTGGATAAACACTTTCCTTTTAGGTTTCCTTAAATACTTCAGTGTGTAACACATACATAGGTGATTTTAACCAGAAATGAAAGCAACCTACACTGGTTCTTTTTATACACATATTTTAGGTACTCATTAAATGTTTGACCGTAAGCTTTGGGGAATATGTTACTCCTAGATTAGGAGAGAAGAATCCATAAGAGACTCTAATTCAGCGACCTCTAGCATTTTAGATGTGTGTAAAGACATTTCTGTAAGATTTTATTTAGAGATAGGTAAAATAAAAGGGAAAATTTGAATTTGCTACCTTCTATATTGACTCAATACATCATAAGTTAATTCAATAAAGACCTTAGGATTACAGTTTCTTACACTTTAGTTTTCTATTTAATATCAAACTCAGAAAGGATTTGGATTTTTCTAATATATGGCAGATTACATGCATGGTACTATTGTTTCCTTCTTAATAATAATGCACTTGTTTACCAAAACATGATCAGATTCCACATGTCATATGATAACAACATAAGAAAAGGAGCTTGAAACATTTAAGAAACTGAAATGAGAGACTATCTAAAGGCAAGCATTCATGGGAAAACTCACATAAAATAAAGTAAGGAATGTTTTAGATGGAAGTTTCTGTCTTGCCCAGTCCCACAACTATTCAGTACCAAAAAAACACACAGAGCATTATATTAATCATAAACTATTTGGCCTATTATATCAGGCTTATTATTAACTATCTCCTATAACTCAAATTAACCCATAATTCTTGTTTATGTTTAGCCATGTGGCTTGGTTCCTTTAATTAGTGAGGCATCCTCATCTTGCTTTCTTTTTGTCTGGCTGGACAGTGCACTGAGCCTTTCCTCTTCCCAGAATTCTCCTAGTCTTGTTGCCCCACCTATACATCCTTCCTTTAACTGACCAATCAGTGTTTTATTAAGCTAATATGAGTGACATATCTTTACAGGGTAAAAGAGCATCATCCCACAGCAGAAGGTTCCTTTTTACCACATCCCTTCCAGCATAAGCTCTCCTTAGTTTTATTGATCTCGAATATTTTGACAGGTGTAAGATGAAACCTCAAAGTAATTTTTTAAAAGCACACTTCTTTTTTTAATTTTTAATTTTTTAATAATTTATTTAACTTTATGTTCATTGGTGTGAAGGTATCAGATCTCAGAGAACTGCATTTTCAGACAGTTGTGAGCTGCCATGTGAATGCTGGGAATTGAACCCGGGTCCTCTGGAAGAGCCGTCAGTGCTCTTAACCAATGAGCCATCTCTCCAGCCCCTTCAAAGTAATTTTGATCTCTATTTCCCTGATGGCTACAGATGGTAGACATTTTGTTAAGAGCTTTTCAGCCATTTGTGATTTCTCTTTTGAGAATTCTGTTTATACCACATTTTAAAAATTGGCTTTTTATTGATACCTATAAATTTTTAAATTACTTACAAATTTTAAATATCAGCCCTTTACAGTATGTGTGTCTGATACAATCTTTTCCCATTGTGTAGGCTGCTACTATGTTCAAACACTAATTTTTGCTGTGCAGGAAGCTTTTTTTGTTTCATGAAGCCCCATTTGTTCTTTATCTTGGTGCCTGAACTGTTGGCATTCTTTTCAGAGATTTTTATTATCCTGCACCAATGAGCTCAAAGCTATCCCCTAATTTCTCTTCTATCAGGTTGAGTGTACCTGGTTTTATTTTGAGTTCTTTGATCCATTTAGAGTTGAGTTTTGTGCAGGATTATAAGTATCTACTTGGATTCTTCTACGTGCACCTATTCAGTTTGACCAGCACCATTTGTTGAAAATAACATCGTTTTTTGAATTATTGCTATACTAAACTGTGATACCTGCTTTTTAAATAGACAGGAATAGATACTAATAAGACACACCCTGGTGTCCAAGAAAGTCTGAATATCATGACAGGAGATCAACCATTCAAAACCAAATTCTATACTTAGAAAGTCCAAAATATACATTAATGCAAGTACTTTCTGGATATAAATCCAGCAGTGTGCACAAATATACCTGAGATATGCCATGAGAAGTCTGTCCTTAGATGAAATAATTACCAAGGTCTTGCTAATGTTCAAACACCAAGGAAATTTTTCTTCACAGAGTGGAAACAGTGGCCCTAAGACCGCTATTTGCTCAGATAGTGCATTTGATTGGACCTAAGGAAGCATCAAGACAGTGTGTGATCTGTCATTCATTGCCAAGCAGCTCCTTATTCATTATAGGCATAGGCAACCAAATAGTTATTTTCTATATTTTTAAAGAAATACTTATTCAGATGTGATCTTGCACTTTGGGGCTAGTAGAGAAGTATCAAGACTTCTGGGCCAGTCTGAGTTTTATACTCTCAAAGAAATTGAGTGCATGTATGTGTATGTGTTTTGTGTGAGTGTCCTAGAACAGATTAAAGATCAAATTTACACTTAGTTATAATTATATTCACTTCAAAATTATACCTATTCTTTTGTTACTACGTGAAAGTTCTTCACATGTTTGTTTACCCCTTTTACACTACACAGAACTTCCTACTTCTTCCAGTGTGCACACTACTGTGTGCTTTGCCAACCATTACCAAACATCATCACTCAACCAGGCCACTATAAAGTTGTCCCATTATGCTTAACAGGGCTCATTAAAGTGTTCAGAAATGCAATATTTGTCTCTGTTGATTTAATGTTTCCTTGTACCATTTAAAATTATCCATTGGCTTCAAATATCTGACATAAGCACTTCGCACTCATTATTTAAAACTTCTTTTTCTCTCTGAATTAGATAGTCCATTATGTGCCCTTATTTTACATTTCCTCCGTATCATGCATACATATGCATACATATGAACAATATGCTTAAAAGTAATCTGAATAAAATGCCTCCTGCTGTCATTTGTGAAGTTGAATATTTCTCAGAGCATTGTTTTATAACATCCAACATCAGGGATTGTGATTAAAGAGACAGAACCCAAGATCAATATTGGCCTCTTTCAGTGGATGAGGTTAGAGACATTCATGGAAGAATATTGAGTTCTCATACAAAAGGGTTTGTCCAGATTGTGGAGATTTGGTATGTAATTTTCACATGCCACTCTTTAGTTTATCTGTGTAATACAAAATATGTTGCAAAGTCAATATGAGTTCTGATGATTGGCAATGAAGAAAACCCTAGCTCATGCATATACAGACCAAGCTTTGAAACTATCGCATACATGTAGAAGGTCTGAGTCAGTTCCATGTAGGCTCCTTAGATAACAATTAGGGAACATGAGCTCCCACAAGCTCAGATCAGTTGTCTCTGTGGGTTCCCTTGCCATGGCCTTTACTCCCTGACTCACACATTGCTTCATCTCTCTTTTGAGCAGGACTCTGAGAGCTTGGCCCACTGCTTGATTGTGATTCTCTGCATCTGCTTCTATCAGTTAGTGGATGAATGCTCCCTGATTACAATTATCACCAACTGATTACAGGGGAAGGCCAGTTCAGGCACCCTTTCCACTATTGCTAGAAAATTTAACTGGAGTCGCTCTTGTGGGTACCTGAAAGGTACCCTGACACCAGGTTGCTCCCTAATCCCAAAATGCTCTCCCATCAAGTTATCTTTCATTATTCTCCCAATCCATCCTGCTCCCAAACAGCCTAACTCTATCCCTCATGTTCCCATACCTCCACCCCACACTTGCCTCCAGTTTAACAGGCGATCTCTTCTATTTCCCATTCCATATTCATCACCCAGAACACAACTCAAGTATATGAAAGACCTCAACAAACATTCAGTTATACTGAAGCTGATAGAAGAATTCAGGAGACAATTTCCAGAAAGAACATGAGTAACATAGACACTATGAGTGGACAATTACTAAATGAATCTCATGAAACGGAAAGCATGTGTAAGGCAAAGGACACTGTCAATAAGAGAAATGGCAGGCTATGTATTGGGAAAAGTTTTCCACCATCCACACATCTGACAGAGGACTGATGTCCAAAATATTTAAAGACATCAAGAAACTAAGCATCAAAGAACCAAATAATGCAATTTAAAAACAGGATTCAGATCGTAATAGAATTCTGAGTAGAAGAATCTTAAATGGCAGAGAAACTCTTAAAGAAATGTTCAGCATCCTTAGCCAACAGGGATATGCAAATGACTGTGAGATCCCATCTTACACTTATCACAATGGTTAAGATTAACCTCACTAATGAGAGTTTATGCTGGGAAGGGTGTAGAACAAGGTAAACACTCTTCAATTGCTGGTGATTGTGCAAACTTGTATGGTTACTCTGGAAATCATAATGGTAATTTCTCACAAAATTGGGAATCAATCTATCTCAAGACCCAGCTATACCAGTCTTTGGCATATACCCAAAGGATGCTCACCTACACTGTATGAATTCTTGCTCAACTCTACTCATAACAGCACCATTCATAAAAGCCAGACCTGGAAACAGTCTAGATGCCATTTAACTGAAGAATTGATGAAGAAAATGTGGTACATTTACATAATGAAGTATTACTCAGTAGTTAAAAAAGCAATGACTTCATGATATTTGTATGCAAATGAAGAGGACTAGAAATTTTTTTTTTTTTTTTTTTTTTGGTTTTTCAAGACAGGGTTTCTCTGTAGCTGTGAAGCCTATACTGGAACTAGCTCTTGTAGATCAGTCTGACCTCAAACTCACAGAGATAAGCCTGCCTCTGCCTCCTGAGTCCTGAAATTGAAGGTGTGTGCTACCACCAGACTAGAAATTTTAATCATAAATACTCAAAGGATAAAAATAGTATCCCTCTGTAGGGCGGTGTTGGCACATGCCTTTAATCCCAGCACTCAAAAGGCAGAGGCAGGCGGATCTCTGTGAGTTCGAGGCCAGCCTGGTCTACAAGAGCTAGTTCCAGGACAGGAACCAAAAAAGCTACGGAGAAACCCTGTCTCAAAAATTCAAAAAAATAAATAGTATCCCTCTAAAAACATTGTATGAAATATGAATTGTGTATGTAAAAATATCTATTATATCATAAAGAAAAATGTCCTTGGACTTGAGTGATCTGTTTGATTTTAAAGTAAGTTGAAAGAATAAAGAATAAGTGTTTTAAATTAATGATTATCATCACAAATATTTTAGCTATAACCTTAAGAATTATTACTAAATATATATTAAATATCATTTAAATAAAAGATTGTCAGAAAAAATTATTCATATCTATGAAACTTGGGAAATTTTTTCAGAAGCAATCATCTATTGCTTTATTATCTTCTCTTTTAGAAGTATTTTCATTTGTTGCCTAGAAGATGAGGACTTTATAATTATAGCATAAATAAAGGAATTGAGACTAAATATTAAGTATTTGAAAAGCAGGATGCATGAAATGTTTGGACTAACAACTGATAACCTTGAAATGTGTAAAATTGTTCTTTGTGACCCCAAAACCAGTAAATATTGGAAACTGTTTACGTTATTGTTGATATATTCATTGCATAATGTATTTTTAGCTTTTTTCTGTCATGTTTCATAAATGCACATTTGTTGGTATTTAATGATTTACTAATATTTTTTTCATATTTTTTATTGAGTGATTTACTAATATTATCCATTGCCAACAACATAAGTTATCTTGTTTCTGTGTTTAACAACATTGTCTTAAGAAATTAAAGATATGTGACCTATTCATGTGTAGAGTTAATTCAAGACAGAGTTACTAAAAACTACCATTTCCTTCCCTCAATCCTAAAATCTAAATAGTACCTTCTCAAACCAGCTGATCTACTGAAAGCTCTGTTCAGCTTCTTGTGTAATGCTGCCCTCTGGGCATGACATGGCCATTTACTTCTTGAACTGTCAGCCCATGTGATTACTTACTCTAAACCTTAAAAGACTGACCTATTAACTCTCAATGATGGAGTCAGGGAGAGGCCTAGAAAGCCAGGCCATTCCCAAGAATTTATTGGCACAAAGGGTAGCTAGGAGAAAAAATATTTTTACTTTAATGGTGAAGAGATCCAAAGGTTATTCATACATCTGTAAATAACTCTATTATACTCCTTGGTTCACTGAGCTGAACTTGGGCAAATCTGTTCTTTCTATCCTAAGTAGATGTTTGTTAACATCTCCCCAGAGAAAATTACACACAGCACTTCTAAACATTTCCTCTAAAGCTTTCCTTTCTCTTTATGAACAACAATGCCTCTGGGTGAGATGCTAGGGTTCCAAGTTCATCTGCCTGGAAAACACTTCCTTAATGATAGATTTTTGGTTTCACATTTCATGAATCTTTTTCTTGAAAGTTTATTTATGTGTTTCAAGAGATATTTGAAAATATCTTTCACTTCTTCCAGGCATCCAATGAGAGAAATTGAGTTGTCCTACTTAATCCCATCGTTGATAAAATCAGAAACCTGAAAGATAATTTAAAACATGAAATATTAGCAATATGCCAGAAATGCACCCTCATTTTCCTCTCAAATAAACTAACAATTAACAATATTTTTAAGTTTGCATTTTCCATTTTATCTTTCTGTCCTTTCTGTTTTATTTCCTATCTCTTTCTGTCTCTTCTTCTTCTGTCTTGTGTGTGTGTGTGTATGTGTGGTGTGTGTGTGTGTGTGTATGTGTGTGTGTGTGCACGCACACACGCCTCTGTAGACCAGTTAAAGGTATCAGATATTTTACAGACAGCATTACTAAAATTGTGAATTGTTCCAAACAGATTCTGGGAACTGAACCTGGGTCCTATGTACTATCAGTGCACACTAGCCTTCTGCCTTACTCCTTCAACATTTTCTTCTAATGTGAACAAACAACCACCAAGTCTTGAAAGAATGAACTAAAGCTTACTTTGAATTTATTGCCACATCATGTTCTTACTGATAAAAGTTTTTAGAACCCTTTTCAAATGTAAGTTAGGAAGTATTGGTCAGAATCCTATTACAGTAATACTGCTAAATTATTCTCATAATAGAGTTTTGTAATCAAAAGACCATAATAAAATGACATAAAATAGATTTCATGATCTACCATCTGTCAGTTTCATTAAGTTTTAATCAATTTAGTGAAAATGTAAAAATTTGAACCCACTTGAATTATAATGTTGTTTGGTACACTGCCTTTTACTTTCACAGGACACATCAATGTTTGCTAATTGCTGTTTTGTTTGTTGTCTCAAAATAGTTTGCAAACTAGCTAGAGCTCCCTGTCTACAATTTCAGTTGAATATGAGCCTGTTTTTCTTTTCTACCATGGAGAAAGGGTTAGGCTGAGACAGATGGGAGAGTACAAACAGTACTGTAAGCTTTTAGTCATGTTCAGTTTAGAGAGCAAATAAGATAATGGAGTCTATGCAGGAGAATATCTGAAGACATTCCTCAGGAGAACTCAACATGTACTCTCTGTAGGGATGGCACGAATTCGAGGAAAGCTGACATACCTCCAAAACCCTGGAATGCTTCAGTACACTCCAGACTCACCTTTTTGCCATAAGTGCTGGCTGTCGAAAGAGATCTTAAAGCATGATGGTTATTCTAGGAATGTTCTTCTCTCTGCACTTCATGTCGTAAGCCAGACATGGCATAAAGTGGCTCAAAGTGTCCCACTCAATATAGAGTTCACTACATGATTTCCCCTAATATACATTCATGATTTACTGTTGGTTCTTTTATTTCTAATGTGTAACACTTGCTTTATGAGCAATTGTGTTCATATAGCTAGCAATGTACTTTTAAAAGCTATAATTTTCTCTTTTATTTCTTTGGTTCCTTCCTTCATATAGTTCGTCTTTATTAACTGTTTTACTAGTTATATTTGTTTTCTGTTTTGGATCCCCCATTAGCAGTTTGCTCTGACAAACCTTGAAACGTAAAGAGAAATAATTTGAACACTCCTATTTATCACAGGTGTGGTTTTCTGTGTGTTGCAAGTAAGGATCTGTATTTCCACTTTTTGGTTCTTCACAAAGGATGCGTGTTTTGCACATGTGTCACCCTTATATTTATGAGAGATAGAAATTATTTTCCTATGATTAGGAATGATTATTTACCCATCTCTCATGTTCTTTTTAAGTTTACTTCATGTTTGTCTGCTAAAAAGAGGATATAATCAATCATTCTGCATACCTATATATGTGTGTATTATATACATATCCATTTGATTCCTGATTTAGTTTATATTTTATATTAAGCTTATGTTTTATTATTGTATTTTATTTTGCCATTTTTGTATTACTTTTATGAAAAATTTTATTAAATTTCTTGTGGTTCTTTCAACTAAATTTTGAGTTTGTATACATTGTTGAGTATAAATGATAATAAGGTCTTAACTGTGGGTAATTTTGTCAGATTTTGATAATTTTGTAATAAATTACAATAGTTACTCTCTTAAATTGATGGCCGCTAATCAACTGGATTTGCAGAGATTACAAATGTTGACTCTAATCCAACTACCCTATTTTTCCACCTTTTAATATCATAGTTGTTTGACTTTTGACTGACTATCCTGTTTTTCTGACTGCTAATTATCTATCTCATATTTGTTCAATCCACTAGGTAAAGATTCTTAAAACTTACAAAATAGTATTGTTTCATTTTCAGGACTATGATAATTTCTGTAGCCCATATATGCCAGCGGCCTCTCTTCCTGTTATTTGTGAGGTTTATTTTTTTCTGATTGAATTATCTTTTTTATAAGTTTTTATCTTTAAATATAATTACATCATGACCCCCACACAGCCTCCTTTTCTCTCCGACCCCTATATGAGAACGTAGGTGGCAGTTACTCTCCAGCAGAATTGCATGAGACCTTCCGACCTCTATGTCTGGAAGTTAATTTGGTTTTTGACCAAGAGAATTTATCAGCAGTTGATGTGTGAAGAAGTAAACATTTGTTCAGAAAAATGAAAAAAAGCAATAAAGTTTAAATAAATTAACCTATCTTGCCTTAAAAATGCAGATGTTGTACTGCTATACTTCTTAAGCAATGTGCAATTACATATAAATATGAATGAAAAGTCAGTCTATGTGCTTATTTACCTGTTCTTGCAGTTATACAATTACAGGTGTGCATTCGAGTATGTTGTATTTATGAGCATGTGTGCGTGTTTCTGTATGTATGCGTGTACTTCTGGGTGTTACATCAGTTCATCCAGCTGACATGTTGGTCTGTGCTTTCTCCCTCATGCCCACTTTATCTCTTTTCTGGGGGTGTGTGGTTGCTGGATGTTGAAGATCTTCCTAACAGTCTTCTCAATGACCAGTCATCAGTCAGAGCTACATGAGTAGCTACCATCCCTGCTAAAACCTTCCAATACAGCCTCAAATATTGACATTAAAGGATAGCAATGACTTAACCACATACAGGAGGATATAGAAAGCCTTTATCTCTGGATGATATCACTGGTACTTTCTGTAATCAGTTCCAACCACACCATAAAATACAGCTGCTCTGCATGGTACAGTAAAAGATAGCAATAACTTGACTCTTCTTCTTTATCTGTAACAAATTATTCCCATTTTTTTCTGAAAGAATTTACATGCAATAAACATTGCAGATGATGCCATTCTTTTTGTATCTAATCTTATAGCCTGATTTCCTCGACTCAGTGTGACATCTCCAAAATCATAAAATCATTAAGCAAGTTCTTGGGCTCATTAAAATGAGACAAATAGTTTTTATCAGCTAAGAAAATGGAACCATAATTTCACATTAGCAGTGATATTTCCTTTGTTCCTGCAAGGCTGTAAGAGTCTACAGTATGGTGATGGTCAATGGGAGGCTGTGTCATTATCTGAGTTACTTCCCAAGCATTATTTATACTTTCAGATTATTTTAATGTTCAAAGAGAACATTTTCAAATAAAATTCTTTACCCTAAAGCTAATCAGCATATCTACATTTGTTTTTACTATTTCCACATCTTTAAACCAGAATGTCAAGAAGATAGTGAAATTTTCCATAATGCAAACTGATTTTGCTTTGAATCTCTGTCTATATCTATATCACTATATAGCATATAGCTTTCTATCTGGCTATCCATCATCTATCTATCTATCTATCTATCTATCTATCTATCTATCTATCTATCTATCATTTATATCAATATAGGTACCTATCATCTATATATTCACCCATTTTATCATCCTTACACCAATTTATAAGTTTATTAGTTCTAATATTTCGACACATAATATTATATAGCTCAGGGTAGCCTCAAGCTTTGCATAACAGATGTTGCCCTTCAGATTCTGATACTCTTTCCTCTCCTGATCTATTACTGGAATCACAGGCATGTGCAGTCTCTGCATCCATTTTATGTAGTGTTTGGATGCAAATCAGGTATCTTTGCACACTAGACAAGGGATCCATTTGCCAAGTAGCTACATCCTTAGTTCTTTCCTCATCTGTGTCCTACTTTGAAATCATATTGAAGCTGTAATTCTACCTGAGAACACTGTAAACCTTTCACTGCATCATTTGCCATAGTTTTGTTTTAAATAATGGTTTTCTAATTTTCATGTCTCCCTGAACTTTCTGTTCTACCTACACTCTTGACATAAATTGCCCTCAGAGCTCAGCAGATATTCTTGTTGTACTTCTCCTCCTTAGTAGGAAAGCATCATGGTGCAGCTCAGAACTTTTAGGGATCAGTTGTGTGTTCTGATATCATTTTTTTCATCTCTAAGAAACTAGCAATTTTAGATTAAAACCTTTTATTATGCCATTATTTAAAACTTACATTAAGAAATATAATAGAATATGTGTGACATCACTTAAATGATATTCCAACCCGTTGACAAACTCTCTTTTGTAAAAAGACAAACTTGAATGTTGAAAAATATGTAAAACAATGTTGTTTAATTTCTTACCCTTTTCTCACTCTTTCCTTTGCTTATTAAATGATTTTGATTCTCTATTTCATATAGTCTTAGGAGCTTACTCTACTTAATCACAACATATCAAAAATTTTAATTAAATTAATCTACAAGACACGTGAATTTGATCCCACTGGTGAACAGAGATCAAATTGCTGACATCTTATGACTGCACTAATTTTCAGCAGACTGGGGTGCCCTCTCGACAGTTATGGAAGGAAATCATTGCATTCTACAGACTTGTTAAATTGTAAGAGCCAGGTAGCACCAAATTACATGTATTTATTATTTTAGTAAATTTGATAACTAAACATCAGACAATAATCACTACTGTACCTAACATGTCTAATAAATAATACACAGTTTAGTTTACATAAAAGTCACTCAGTAAAATTTCCAGTTATTTTAATAATTATCCCATCTGACCTAATGGTAGGAAATTCTTTTTATACTTATAAGTCCTAAAAGTTAACATTCTCAAGAGCTAAAAACTGGCTTGCATTCCAGTCAAGTAGCTGATCTTTATCTGTGATAATGTAGTTTTCTAGGTTATTTCTATTGTATTTATTACTGTATTAATGGGATCTGCTGTAGTAAAAATACAATTCAGCACAAAAAATAAAATAGGACATGCCCAATTATTATGTTGTCCTATACTCACAGTTTTTTTTTTTTTCTCATCCATAAGCTTTACAAGAAAAATAAAATGCATTTACTTTCTTGCTGACATGGTACCATCTACTTAACTGTTCTGGACAAACAGGGGAAAAATTCTCCATCTCCAAAACTGTTGACAATGTTGTCCTCTATGGCATTGATATTGGGTTGACTAAAAAACAGTCTGCTGAGGCTCTCACTCAGATTTTTTCTTTTAAAGAATGAGTTTGATGATCTAATACAGACTTAAAAATAATTTGCTTATTCTATATTGACATCTTAAGTTCTTCAGTGTTAAATCTTTCCATGTTATTGTGTGTGTGTGTGTGTGTGAAGGTGTGTATACCCGTATGTACTTGCATGAGGCATATCTTATGGGTAGATCAGAGGTCAACTTCTCTGAGTCAGTTCTCCTTTTTCACTTTTTTGAAGCATAGTTCCCCTGTGTCTGCTGCACCGTGTCCTGCAATCTATCTGCTGCGCTTTTTGGTGATTCCTGTCTTTTTCTCTCACCTCTCTTTAGGAGGATTGGGATTACAGATGCTGGGTACATACTTCCTATTTGTAAGTTCCAAGGATCAAGTTCAGGTTACCAGGTTAATATGGAAAATGCTTTTACCTGTTGAGACATATTGTTGATTCTCATTATTCAACTCTTAAAATCTTAGTTTACATTTTAGCTAATTGGGTAATGGGGCCTTTGTTATCGTACATTAGTGGAGTGGTTAGTCAGTTACAGCAATTTTCTCATTACACCTGTCTTTCCACTTCAGTGTTTATATTGCAATTCAAATATTGAGCATGTAAGATCAAATCTTGAGTGTTACGTCATTTATTTTAAAAATTCCTTTATTTTTTTTTGTAATGTTACTCCAAGTGAGAGGCAACATAAGTCAGAAAATATATTAAGTAACTAAAAAAAAAATAAAACCACTTAATAAAAATGCTGGCTTTACTGACCTCCACAGGTAGGTCTTTATTTCTGTCCCAGAATTAAATATTTCAGGTAGAATTCTATAACAATAAAAACGTGATGGTAGCATTGGTTCATATTGTTAGCTTTTATTTAGTTATGTTGACAATGATTAAGAAAGAAAGGAAACGAAACATAAGATAATACAGCTTGTAAAACAGATATAGTATAATGATTATATCCAAAAAAGAAAACTAACATAAAAAAATAAACAGCCCATAAGTAAAACCTGTATTTTCAAGTTTTGCATATTCAAGTGCTTCCTGCAATAATATACTGCAATGTTCCTGCTGTTGTTACCTCTAAGAAATGTCCACACAGGCAAACCCCTGGAACTACTTTAAGCGTCAATGGTTCTTCAACTGGAGTTCCTTAAATTGAAATACATAAATTCAACCCTCATGATATGGCATCTGATTTAAAGATCTACAAAATTCTGAATATGATGCTGTATCATTTGTTCAAAAACTTAAACAGATTTGTAGTTTTTTAGTTATGATGATGCCATTGAGCAAAGGAAATGCCTGAAGTGCTCTTAAAACCCTGCCTTAGTGAAAATTTAACCTGTGTGTATATTGATTTATTTTACTTCAAAACAAATGGATATAAGTCTCAATATATATTTAATGTATGCAAATATTTCAAAATTCATGCAACCTATTTGCAACACAATTAAACTGTCAGGATCTACTTTCCATCTTTCACTATAATTTTAAAAAGTTGGTTTTCATGGGTGTGGGTGTGAGGCTGTTTGTGTTTATGAATAAATGTGTGTAGGCATGTGTATGGAGGCCAGAGGTCAATGCTGGAAGTCTTCATCAATTACTCTCCTTCTTAATTTCTTGATTTCCCACAAAACCTGAGGCATACTGATTAGGTCAGACTAACTTGCTGCAAAACCACAAGGTTCATCTTGTTGGGGCCCCCATGTGCCACAGTTGTGAGAATATGAGCATATTCCTCTGTGCCCGACTTTTAATGAGCTGTGACGATCTAAACTCAGTTCCTAATGTTTGCACAGTAAACACTATACACACTGACCAAGCTTCGATGGAGATAAGACCATGTGACAAACATGCTGTAAAATGAACTATTGTTGCTTGTAGAATTTTGTCCCTAGCTTAAGGTGATGATATTCCTAAAGCATTTCCCTCACAGCACTAAGAGAATGTAGATAAAGTGCAACATTTCTTCTACCTAGGTCCATGATTGAGAGTTTTACATATTCCTAAGAGAAAGCTTATGTTCTTTATTTTTTTTTAATTTATTTTAGAGCACTAGCAGCCTCAACATTTCAATTTGATAAAATATACTGAGACATGGTGTTGATAAGGTAGGATTTGGAGTGTCTGGGGAGCTTACTCAGTTGAAAACAGCCTCTCTCTACAGCATGGGAAATTGATGTTGGGTCCATTGATCCCACAATAAAAGGTTGGCATGGAGGTGCTCATCTCTAACTTCAGTGCTGGGAAGGAAATGACAAATGACAAGAGCATCCCTGAAACTTGCTGGCTAACTATTCTAGCTCAGTTAGATTCAGGAATTGAGAAATAATTTTTCATTCTTAAAAAAAAATATATAAGTAACTAATAACTAAGAAAGTCACATAAAGTGAACATCTGCATCCCATCACACACACACAAACACACACACACACACTCCACATCATATCACATGCCCCTCCCCCATATACACATATTAATGATTTGGGTATAATTGGTTTAATTATATTACTTTAATACAACCGATTTTATGCAGCTTTGGGAAGTCATGGACTTCCCAAATAGTCATGGACAAGACTGCTGTTTCTGTTATTTTTCTTTTCTTTGAACCAGTCCTTCTTTGTTCTGTTTAGACATGTAGGTTTAGGGGTTGGAAGGAGGTCTGATACATCCAGAGCTTTTTCTGCCCAGTGGGATGGATCTTTACCCTGAAATAAGTGGCAAAGTATTGATCATTCTTTCCTGTGTCACCGCTGCAATGTGAGAGAGACTCAACTTTGGAGCATAATGTGAATTCTTTACTAATTTAGTCTTTGAAATTCTGTGTAAGTATATTATACAGCCTGTTCACACTCATGTCTTTATATTCTTTTATCCTTTCCATATCCCTACAATTCCCTATATACTCTTCACTAAGATCTATCAGAATTTCATGTATTTTGATTTTTTTTAGATTTGTGAATCAGTAGCTTTAACCAGGGCAACTGAAATGGGCTTGGATAAAATGCATAAACTTCTTACCAGTGACTACATCACTGAAAATAGTGACTCTTTTTTTCCCAATAACCTTTTAATATCATGTGATACCCTTGGCAGGATCCCATGAATTATTGTATCACATGAGTGCATGAGTGCATGTTTATCTCCTCAGTCTTGATGATGTCCTATGAAGAAAACTGCATCTGTAACTTTACACATGTCATGATTATTTCACACTATATAAGGGATTTTAGCAACCTTACTCCTCATATTTTAACTCTTCCAATTTTACACAGCATCATTATATCCCCTAATCCTAGGAAGGAGTGAAATGGATGCCTTGTTTGATGATAAACATTCAGTCATCACTTTTTCTCAGCATTTTGACTAGCTATGAGGCTCTCTTTTAATCAGTGTTTGCTAAACACAAAAGCATCTTTGATAAAAGCTGAAGACATAACTATTCTATAAAGATTCAAGAAGCAGTATGCAAAAATATTAGCAAAACAATTGTAATACATACAACCCTAGAGACATAATCTGCACAGACATGAGATTTAGACCAGATCGATAGTACTGAACCTAAACTTGTTGCTATAGAATACTTTTAGATCCAGTTAGAAATCTGTTGGTGTCACTATTGTGTATGTAAGCACCCCTTTCCTTGGTGAATTGTTTGGAAGTATACAAGGTGAATAGCTAAGGAGTACCTTTGCTGACTTTTCTCTCCCCATTGTCTGCATAGCAACTTCTGGTATTTTGAAGACTAACCAGCAGGAAGGAAGCTAGAGCTCATTTTGAGATTTATTTCTCTGTATTCTGTAGCCAAGCAGTAGAAAGATTAAGTTACGCTGTGCAATCAACAGCAATAGAAAGAACTTGTGTAGTTCTCTGTTTTTTCTGAACAATTCCTAGCAAAGATTCCTACAGCTAGCCCTGGGATTTTTGTTTAATAACCCAAGGCTACCGGGGTCAGCGTTATCCACCTATGCATAATAATGCTCTAAAATCTTATTTTTAAAGTTATGCTTTTAATTAGGTTATATATTAGCGTGTTTTCTTATGGCTTCTTCACATCTCTTCCCCCTAAATTCTGCCTTCTTTTTCATCATCCCATCCTCATCTTTGTTTAAACCATGCCACCCAGTATTACTTCCCTCTCTTTTCATAACATAGGCTGTTTACTTAATGGTATCCTTTCCTCAGAGGGCACTTCAGCATTCTCTCAGCAGTTTGTTGTGGGATTTCCATCTGTATGCTGTGAACATGCTACATGCTTTATTTTCTTTGATTACTAAAGAAACTGCTTTGACCTATGGTAGGGCATAATATAGCAAGACAGGAAATCCAAACAGAGGTAAAGAAGGAAAGAAGGCAGAGTCAAGGAGACTCCATGTATACCAAAGAATAACATGCTGGCAACGGTGAGCCACAGTCTAGAGGCAATACACAGACTAATGGATATGGGTTAATTTAAGATGTAAGAGCTAGGGGCTGGAGAGATGGCTCAGAGGTTAAGAGCACTGTCTGCTCTTCCAGAGATCATGAGTTCAATTTCCAGCAACCACATGGTGGCTCACAACCATCTATAATGGGGTCTGGCGCCCTCTTCTGGCCTGCAGACACACATGCAAACAGAATACTGTATACATAATAAATAAAACCTTTAAAAAAATATGTAAGAGCTAGCTAAAAACACAATTGAGCCAAAACAGTGTTGTAATTAATAAAATTTTGTGATTATCTGGGTCTGGGCAGCTGGAAAACAAAAATGCAGTCTATGTTTACAAGATTTAATCTTGTTTGTTTGTTTGTTTTTAATTTTAAAACTAACGATACATAGATCTAATCTACATGGGAAGTAGAAAAAGACAAGAACTCCTGAGTAAATTGGGAGCATGGGGACTGTGGGAGAGGGTTGAAGGGGAGGGGAGAGGCAGGGAGGAGAGTAAAAAAAATGTAGAGTTCAATAAAAATCAATTTAAAAAGTAACTTATGAAGCAGAGAGTTTTTATATGGGATCTCATTTTATTTGGGTTGATTCAACACCTCCTATATGTCTACTCCTTTTCCCATTTTTTTTCTCTTTAGTTCAGCAATTCTTCTCTTCCACTTCAGCAAGAGAGTTTTATAAAGCAAGACCCCAAGCAGGAATTAGGGTGTACGTGCAGTCATTCTCTGTTTTCACTCTGACCCAGGTTATCATATAACCATAAGTAAGTCTAGGTTCTATTCATAATTGACACAAATTACAAGATTTCAGAAACAAGTAAAAATGGTAAGGAACCATTTATATATTACAATCATGTTTCTGTTTTCTCTTTTTATTCATAGTGATTTTTTTTTTCAGGAAGAAAAGTATGTAATACACTAGAGGAGGGCAACAAGCTGGGCAGTAACCAGAATAAGAATCATAGGCAGAGGTAACATAGTATGAAATTATGCCATAGTATTTTCTCTCAGCAAAAGTTAAGGATAATCATCATAAGAGTGATAATAGCTACATTGAATAGAGGGTTAGGAAGAAAGTTAAGTTGGAGGAGTATGTATTTTGTCTGAATTTAAACTTAAATGGAGACACAAGCAATAACTAGGAAAACAAAGACTTCCCAAAGCCATGTGCTCTCAAGGACTTGGATTGCATACCTATGAACTTACCTGCGAGAATCGAATTAACAGTAGCATTAAGTTTTCTAGAAATCCCACAGAAACCATAGGAAAGGGGAAGGTGCCTTATTGTACAGAAATCTCTTTTAAAACTCTAGGCATTTGCCCATGCTTCCCAGTAGAACCATTGGGAGGAATCACTCTCAAATTTCCTACTGCTGTCTTAAAGTTTCTCAACAGTAAAGCCAAGGATGCGTGGAATGCCTTCTTTTTTTCTTCCACCTGTCCCCAAAGACCAGGAAATGTTCTTTGTCACTCACAGATGATAAAACGGGATAAAAAGGATAGTAGGCTGTGTACCCATGTTTTGTCCAAAATTATCATAATTGTTTCCCATGAAGAAGTAAGTTTACTTTATGATGTTATTTTCATATTGTTTGTTTCTGTATAATTTCTGAATTTCTACATGAAGGTTATGTCATGTAGAAAACAAAATTTTGGTAGCAGTGAGAAATATATGACTTTGTACAATGTGTGTGTGTGTGTTCATGTGTGCATGTTTGTATGGGAATTTTACTGAAGCGTAAACTCACAATTTCAATACATTGAAAGTGTCTGCCAAGGTTATGTTTTCACGTTAGTAAGCATTACCTGTAATTTGACTTGCCAGAATTCAGACATATTTCCTAACTAACAAATGGCATGTCTGTTCATAAGAATATCATAAAGTATGCCTAAGGTTAGTAGTGGTGAAAAGCATTAAAATCCTTGCAAAAACACTACACACCTCAAAAGAATACACACAAACACACTCTATACTACCACTAAACTTTAATTAGTATTACTGTTAGCTACTGTCAGTACTGAGAGTTGAGTTTGATTTCATCTGTTCTTGCTGAGGAAATAAGGTCAACTGTACTATTTTCATATTTTTACCAGGATCAATAACACTTCATTAAATGTTTACACTAATATTGATTTAATCAAAAAATATCAATTTCATTTAAAAAAATTGTTGGCCAATTTAAGCGAAAAGTTATTTCTATAAGTAAAACTTTTGATTTTTCACAGTACCTAGGTACCCAGCTCTCACCTATATTAGGTCAGCACAATAAATTTCTGACATTTTCTAAAGCCAGTTGACTGGGTGAATATCTTTAAATTGCTCAATTTGTAGGTAATTTTTATCCTACTTATTTATGAAGCACCTGCCATTTTAGTAACCTGGGTATTAGGGACACAACAAAAACAGATGAGTGCCAGACCTAATAAATTTGACACTTCATAGAAATAAGATAAAGTCAGTTAAAAATTCTAAATACATGAATACCATACACCCTAATTGACCTTATTAGCAGGGAGTGACAAAAAACACAACCCCTGAATCTCCACTTGAATGTGTTCAGTGAAATAAAATAGAGGGGGGAGCATTTCCCCACTAAGATCACAGTTAAAAAGAACCCACTTAGTCCTCAGCTAGAAATGGTCCATTTCTACAAATTTATTATCAGGAAATTTAAACATACAGTATAAAGTGTAGCATTTCAGATTTTCTTAATACTCTTGCAAAAGTCAGGAAAAATAGTTTTGTATGTTCTGAAGAATAATATTTGAGCTGATAGTTCAACCAGGTCATGGAATCACAAATGTTCTGAGTTCATGACACAGCAAAATATGAAGTAGGAAGTACAAGCCAGAGACTTTGTTATCATATTTTGAGAACTCTCGAGTTATATATGGCCCTATTTCTCCCCTGGTCACTCAAAAATGAATAGATATGCAATTTTGTTTCCACAGTGCTTATTTTTGTACATATATTTATTTGTAAGGGTGTTGTATCTGTCATTTTGAATAAGACAAATCTGAGTAAAATCCCTAACTTGCTTGTGGAAAATTCTATTTACAGAGACCACAAACATCAGCATTGTCCAGTTGATGGAGTCCTGCCAAAGTAGTTAAGCCTTCCTTCTTCACTCTCAAAAGTCACTGATTGAAATTAAAGTCACCTGGCAATTGTAATGGGCTCCTTACAAAACTACCTTGTAAGCTCTTTGGAGGTGGAATAAAACAAAAACAAAATTACACATATACACACAAGCACACACACATGTGCATTCATGTATATAATATACCTTTATGTATAAACAATCTATCAAACACCTTGTCTAACCATGTTAATACTTCAAACAAAATTTTCGTTGTGAAAAAGTTCACACTTAAACAATTCTTTAGAAATATATTATAGTTTCCAAGTGATTAACAGTGAAATGAAGACTGAAATCTAGGTAGATTATATTCCATAAATCTGTACTATTCAACAAGGAAAGACCTATTTTGGAATAGCTTTTTGCTACAATAGAACTGAATGGATTTGTTAAAATTTGCTGTATTAACTGTATTTATCACTTTGCCGAGTCTTGATTTAGTAAAACTTTGGAAATGTAGCAAGATGTATCCTTCCTCTGAGGAAATTTGTGACATCATGAACAGTCTTCATTTATTTTCCAATTAAAATAATTACTTACCAGGAAAGCATGTTGAATTTTGTCAAAGGTCTTTTCCTGAGCGATTGAGATGATCATGTGTTTTTTCATAATTAATTCTGTAAGATGTATTACATTTAGTGACTGATGTATGTTGAAACATTCCTACATTTCTAGGATAAGGCTAAACTGATTATGTTAATTGATCTTCAGGATATATGATTATATTCAATTTTTCATTTAATTCTTTATTGAGAATTTTGAAGCTATTTTTAAAACAAATAGTTTTCTTTTTGTTGTGTCTTTCAATTTATTTACTAAGTAATTTATTTACTAAGTAATTTATTTACTAAGATGCATGGCCCCTGGATTAGAAACTGGTGCTGTGTAGAGAACGAAATAATTGTATCCTCTTAAATGAATTTTCTAGAAAGAATATAAGAAATTAAAAATATTCCTCATGGTAAATATGGTATTTTTAAATTATCTGAAGAGATGAAAATTAATTATAAACAAATTAAAACTTAATGAAATAATGTAA
The DNA here is from genome assembly GCF_014885135.2 of Alexandromys fortis. NCBI lineage: Eukaryota > Metazoa > Chordata > Mammalia > Rodentia > Cricetidae > Alexandromys > Alexandromys fortis. The sequence continues at coordinate 13,224,577 of NW_026067911.1, read as the reverse complement.
AAATGTGGAAGGTTTTAGATGGCAAATTATTTCAAAATTCACTTGTTGAAACTCCAGTGTGGTGAGAACCACTGAAATATTGTGGAAGCGGAAATCAAGGCTATTAAACTCCATAGGAATGTGGTTTTAGTCTAACTATATTATTCTTAGATAAAGAGGAAGCAACAAAAACTTGCTCTTCTCTTGATGATTTTGCAGAACAGCAACCTGTGAGGGCGCTGTGAAAACATAGCAATCTCCGAGCAAGGAAAAAGAGCCTCACCTGTCCTACTACCTTGTTTAGCCCTGGACTTCTAGCTAGAGAACTGGGACTAGGGAATATCTGGGAGAGAAGTCACTTCTGTTGTATTTTTGCTTCATATCCCAGGAGGATAAAAATTGCAAATGGTATTTATGTGATACTGTTTTGGAAATAGCGGTTCAGAAATCTTAAAGGAGAAAGAAAACAGACAAAATCTCCAATCCTATCAGACTGAAGGGATGCACACCTGAAAACGAGATAAAAAGTAACACAGAGAAGTAGGGAGTAAAACAACAATGGGTGCATACATTGTTCTTATTGTTACAAGTTTACATGTATCAGATACATAAGCTTTATATGTTTTAATAAATAGTAAATAATAGAAAACAAATAAATTTTAAATATCATGGTCTAAGCAAGGGATGATTCAGTATTCATAAATCAATAAATATGATCCACCATGGAAATAGGCTCAAGCTTAAAACTACATAATCATTTCATTAGATACAGATATGGTCACCATTACCGATTCCAGGGAGTTTCCACTGAAATACCTTCCCAATTCCTCCCTCCACAATGCCCCCCCCCAATTATAAATGTCTCTACCAGCACTCTTTCCCTCGATCCCACACACCTGCCTGATACTCCCTGTTCACATCCTCACCCCACATCTCCTGGTCACCCATAAAATGTATTTGCCTTTCGCAGGATATGAACGCATTCCCCTTTGAGCCCTCCTTGTTACTGAGGCACTTTTGGTCTATTAAATGTAGCATGATTATACTTTACTTAACAGCTAATATCCACTTCTCAATGAATATGTACCGTGTTTGTATTTCTGGGTCTGGATTACATCACTTGGGATAAGATTTTACTAGTTCCATCCATTTTCGTGCAAATTTCACGATGGCATTTTTTTTCATAACAGCTGAGTAATTCTCCATTATGCAAATATACCACATTTTCTTTATCCATAATTGGTTGAGGGATATCTAGGCTATTGATAATAATAGCCAGTTTCTGGCTATTGTTAATAAAACTGTGACAAAGATATCTGGAAAAGTGTCCTTGTGGTATGATGGAGCATCATTTGGGTATATGCCCAAGAGTTTTATAGCTGAGTCTTTAGGTAGATTGATTCCCAATTTTTTTGATTTAATTTCCATAGTAACTGCATAAGTTTGTAGTCTCACCAGAAGGGGAGATTTCCCCTTGATTCCACATCCTCACCAGCATGAGCTGTCATGTCTGCTGTTGATCTTAGCCATTCTGACAGGATTTACATGGAATCTCAAAAAGACAGTTTGTAGGCTAGTGACCTACTTGGACTTCTGGAGGCAGTCATGGGCGCTGGTCAAGCATGGTAGAGAGGATCCTTAAACTAAGGAAATGAAATAAGAAGAAAACTCAGAGTTGTGTGTTTTGTCCCCTTTCTACTTCAGTTAGAAAGGAGGAAAATACATAATTATTTCTAGTTGCTTGGTGTATCTGAGTAAAACATTTATTTGGAAGTGTGAGCTCTTCCAACTTTGTTTTCCTTGGTATAATAACTGTCCTCTGAAAAGGCTCCTCCATAAGCTTTTATTCCTGAAATACTTAGGAAGAACCGAAAACCCTACAGATCTGAAAGTCTGTGACAGATATACTAATTGAGAGGTTCTTATCTATTTTTGGAAAATATTAGCATTCTGGAAGACGTTCAGTAAACTTGCCTGATAAAAATGTCCATTTCGTTTTTGCTGTTAACTTTACTTAATTTGTAATTGTTAATAGGTTTTTTCCACAATTCAAAATTTGGAAATAATCAATAATATGGATAATTTTCCTTCATAAATGATAGACATCATTTATCACTTTAGTGATTTCTCAGTTTTATTTTCTTTCTCTTTTCTCTGCCTCAAACAGGTTACAATTAAGTTACTGATTGGATTCTCTAAAGAAACATTACATTGTATTTTAATGTATGGGTGTCATTTTAATGTTTTGTTCACAGGAAAGAAATCATGAAGTTAAAGAGATATTTAAAATAGTCTAGAATATTAGAACCTAAGCAATACAAAAGCATTTTCCAAAATAAAGCTTATTTCTCTTTTTTTATTTATTGATTTTTGTCAATCTGTTGATTTTATTTGTCTAGCTATAAATGCTTTCAAATTATGTTTTGGTTATTTTGTAACTAAATCCAAGGAATGCTAATGCTCACTATTGAAATGAAGAGTTACCTTGACAAACAAACCCCTTCTTTCATTCTTTATTCAACTTCATTCATATGACAATAATTATTCCCAAGACCACATTTCTCTAATTTTTATTTAAATGTGGGCTCACTGGAAGGATGCTTGCATATAAATAATTTATGTGTACTATTCAAGTCAAATAATTTTCAGCACCAATGATCATATTTCTTTATAGCCTGGAAAATAAACCACACTGAGAAGAGAAATCACACATATACATTTGTGAACACACACACACTCACACACACATACACAGACTCATGCATGTGCACACACACACACACACATGCCATGGAAAAAATATCCAGAGATATTTGAACACTTCATAAAAATTTTAAAAGTAGACTAAAAGTGAACTATTTTTCTACTAAGAATGAAAAAAGAACACTAGGATTTCTCCACTAATTAAATATTGATAGTATGTGATGTGATGTTCCTAACCTTTAGCCACTGTTTTGTCATAAAATTAATGATTAAGTAAATATAGCTAAAGCTGACATATAAAAATACCCATGAAGTGAGTCTATGTATGTTGGGAGAATCAACGCAATATTTTCTCAAGAAATAAACAGATATTTCAATATGACTTGAATTATATGATATAATGAAATATATGTAATTATTTAAAAGAAGAGTGCTTAAAATGTTTAAACAAATGGTTAAGAGAACTTCAAAATAAATGTAACCTTAGCAAGAACCTTTCACTGTCTATAATTGAATCATGTTTTAAACACTCTGATTCACAGTTTATGAAATTTTAAATAAATATAGAGCTTAGGAATAAAAGAATAAGAGTTTTTCCTCCGTAAATGTTTTGCCTTGTGTATTTTTCTCTAAAATAATGGTTATTTAAATTTGTTCTAATAATACTTTTTGTAAGTTTTTACCATCACATAGTACTCTAACACCAGATTGTTATAGATATTCTTTCCTGTGATTTTCAAAATGAAACTTAGAAGGGGTTGTTAACTAATTTTCTGATGGTAGCCATCAATAAAAATTAGCACTATTTCTTATGATTGAAGATAACACTACTTATTCTGGGAATTAGTGAAAAGGGATTCGGGAATTTGTAATATGAATTGATGATGCCTTTTCAATTCATCTCATTAGAGTCATGAAGTTAGTTCAGTTTAAATCAAGGGTAAATAATGTTTTAGATAAAAATATACAAGGCTCATCAGAAGTAAATTTTAAGAACTAGTAAAAGGAATTCATTTTCTACATGTGAAATAAAAAAAATATACTCTCTATGTTTACTTGCCCATATATTCTATCAAAAGATGACTCTGTAAGTTGATAATATTTGTGAACAAGAATGTGTGATGTCTCATGAGTCTGCTTTTTTTTTTTTCATATTGAATAACTAAGGAAACAATGCATCTGGCAGATAACTGCATTGTTCCATGTCTGGTCTACAACTTGTCCAAATGTAGAAGGGATTTGTACACAGGTGGATGTAGCTTGGTCATGTTCTTTCCTGTGTATCAATTTAGTATCAAAAAGTTCCTGAAGTGATCCACTGAAAATTTCACTTGCAACTTTCAGGAGTAATGAAGTCACAGAGGGATATAACCAGGATACCTTGTTTCTTCCTGCAGAAGACTGCCTTCAAATTGTCACCTGTCCTATAATCTCATTAAGAAATCAGTCTAATTTTAATTAGTATAACAGATTTCCATGGCTATTCTTAATAACAGTTGGGAACTAATTATAATAATAAAATAGTCAAGTATGTATTAAGATTTTTATGAATAGTAATTTTAAAAATAACAATGTCGGGTATTTAATAACTGCATGGATTAATCTATTCCATTTTGATTAAGTAGAAAATAAGAAAAACAGTACTAATTGATTTAAGTTTTGTTTCTTAGATTTTGTAGGCTTATTTGTTCCACTAACCTAGCTATAAATTATATAAAATAGAAGTAGAAAATACGTTTGTACCTTTAATATTTTGAATTTAGTTTTAATATATTTTTGACATGTACTTGCCTAAATAAAAATGAAGCTTTATAACACCAAAATATGACTATCGTTAGTACAACTTGGAGATTAAAGCAGTGCAAAGCCCCCTTGATCATTTTTCTGACCACTTATTAGAAGTGTCTTTATACTGTCATTAGCTGAGATTCTCCTCCAAGGTTTCTGTGTCCTTGTCAAATAATTGCCTCAGAAGCAGATCAATGAGAATCTATAAAGGAATTAGGATCAAACTGAGTTTAAATATCCTTTTCTAAGTAGAAGGGCTCTTTTCACATTAGCATACAGCAATTAATATACATATATGCTTACCACCATTCCTGATTTCTCTCTAGTGTATAAAGGATTTTTTAGAAATTCAAGATACTTTTCAGGAATACAACATATTCGTAACAGTTTTTAAAGTACTATTTGAGCATCCCAAATTTCTCCAGTGCTTTACCTTGGGAAGATTAAAGGTATTTTATGGTTGATATGCCTAGAGAAAAATGTTCCACATGGTGGGAGGGAATTAATTAAGCCCAGTTGCAGTTACTTTAATTAGAAGCCAAGGTGAAAGACTAGAACTTCCAAAACCTGAATAACTGCTGATCAATATCTGTCTACAATTATTCGATATAAACTGTCAACACATTCAAATCTATTTTGTAATGTAACAATTATTGTTTGAGAATATAATGTGAGAAGAAAGATTATCAGGTTCATTATTGCAATTCTAAGTGATTTTATGGTATAGCATGTATAGTCCACAGTAGTCTAGTAGTAAGAAAATGTGATTAATTAAATAAATGGTAGAAAACATTAAAACCCATGTTATAACTGATTAAATAAAATTAAAAACTTAATACCAAGTATGCTTAGATTTTCATTTTAAGGCGGGAGTTAGGCTGTTAAAAATTAAGTGAATTGTAAATAGTTATTTTCATGGGATTGATTAGAATACATTCTCATCTGTGCATGGTGGTACTTGCATGCAATCCACATGCTGAATAATTGGAAACAGAAGTATTGGAAGTGGAAAGTCATCTTTGGGTACATTGTGGGTTTAGAAAAGTATGAGGGATACAAGGTAGTCCCTCAAAATAGACACCAAAATTCCTTTGCCTTGCTTTTATGCTTCAAGTTCTGTTTTTTTTTTTTACTTTTCCATATACATTATTATGAAATTAGAAATGAACAATTTGATATCAACTGAGAATTTTAAAACAACACCCTAATAATTCCGCACTGTAGGGAAAACTTTTGGTGAGATACATCCTGTATGTTCACATTAACTCCTCACAGAACACACATTTTAGGAAGCTGACAAGCATAGGATGATTTGAAGAGTTTAACATTTGATTGAAGAACAAATTATCAGCTGTATTTTCCAACAACATAATTAATCTACTTTACATGCCTAGGTTTAAGCATATTAAAGTTGTTCTAAAGTGCCAAAATGTCATTTGAAGGAAAGTGAGCCCACTGCTCATTTATCGTGCTGTGAGTTTTTATTTCCACTATTAAAATAACTTCTGTATAGTAATGTGAGCGCAGTTCTAGTTTAACACTAAAGCTGTTGTCCTGTAGTTATCTCTTGTGTTGGTAGGGTTTTTTTTTTTTGTCATCTTCTCTCTCTCCCATCCTCCTTTTATCCTTCCCTCTCTCCCTCCCCCCTCTGTCGCTTTCTCTCTCCCTCTCATTCCCTTCCTTCTTTTCTTTCTGTTTCCTAGGAGTTAATACTTATTATGTAAAAGTTAATAAAACAGCAGAGAATAGGACAGACTCCAATGCAGTAGTACCCCTTTAATGAATTCCTATCAATATTTCTCTCTAATAAAAGTCTCTAACTATGATAAAGAATTCAGTTTACCTTTTTCAAATGCTTGATGTGCTTCATTGACTTTCAGAGGCCTTCACTGAGGAGAAGCTATGCTGCTTTTGCTATAATGTGCTGACTTGTTACCTGAGTACCCTGTCCCTTTAAGAGACAAGCAGCACCCACTCCCCCTTTCTGCCAAGAGGTGGGGATATTCTGCCTCCTCCAGTCTGTGCTCTCTCTCTTTTTGTCTCTCTTCTGAAGAGATGGCTGCTGCTCTCTCCCCTCTCTCTTTCTTCCCCCATCTCTCTCTCTCTCTCTCTCTCTCTCTCTCTCTTTCTCTCTCTCTCTCTCTTTCTCTGCCTCTCACTCTTCTTTTCCCTTTTCCCCTTCTCCCTTTCTTTTCCCCTCCATAACCCAGTAAATAAACTCTATATCCAAACTCTCTGCATGGCCTGTCTCTAACCCTTATCCCCGTTCTCCCTAGGCAAGTGGGTCTTCTGCCTCCTCCAGCCTGCTCTCTCTTTTATTCTTCATCTAAAGAGGTGGCTGCTGCCTCTCTCTCTTCTCCCCTCTTACTCTCTCCCACTCTCTCTATTTTTCTTTCTCTCCCCCTTTCCCTTCCCCCTTTCCTTTCTCTTACATAACCCATTAAAAAAAAAAGTCTATAACAAACTCTCTCTTTGCATGGTTTTATCTGTCTGTCTCTCTTTCTCACCTGCCACGGTTTCTTACCCGCCAACCCAAAGAGGCCTCAGATGACATACCATGGCCCCTCATATGACCTGTGGCCCCTCATGTGACCTCCACCCCTAATGGAACCAACCTTCCTTACCACCCCAATATCTTAAAAAAGATAACATTGGTGCATGACTAGACCAGGCTCTCTCCATGTTTTCTCCCACCCACAAGCAGGCCAACTTCCTTTCTGACATCCTGTGCCTGCTCCATCACTACAAATGGTAAGGTCCCCTTCTCCAAATCAGCTTTTGTTCACATTCACCTCTGACTGCTTCCCATAGCTAAAAATGTGACCACACCACTCAGAGTGGTCCTCAGGCTTTTCGGATTGATTCTATTTTCTCTCTTTTTGGGCGACTTGGAGTAGTCCTTTCGAGATGTTCAAAATTTTTTATTTTGTTTTGCTTTTCCTTTTTGGACCTCTCTTAAGTGGTCCTCACTGTCTGGGACTGCTCACAGCTTTTCTATTCCCCGAGTTCCAGAGCAAACAGTAAGGAAATCAGTTTGACTTTATTACAACCCCCACAGTAGCCTGGGGACATTCAGCTAATGGCTCTGGGTTTTGCACTTTTCTAGCCATTCTCATATTTTCAGCTTTGGTAAACAAACCCTCAAAAACAAACAAAAAAAGGAAACAGGACTGCCCACTGGCATCTCATTGCCCTCTGCTTTATTTACCTTTTGCTAGGCAGCCCCATTCTCACCTGCCTGCTGGCATCTCAAACTGCTTTTTCCTTTCACTGAGCAGTCCCCTCCCCACCTGCCTGCAAAACTTTTTTTCCTCACTCCAATTTCTTCTACTCTATCTCTGCCACCGCTACCACTGGTCCCGCAAGAACTGGCAAGATTCGTCAGGTCTGACAGACAGCTGTTTCTAGTTCCAGCCCTTGCTCCCTACCTCAGCTGGTAGCACAGGGTCTTAGCAACACAATGTTTAAGGTGCTGAGTAATTTTCCTCTCTACTTCATGTATAAAAGAATGTGGGAATGGTGTGGCCACATGGACGAAATTATGTTTTAAATGAGTGTTCTACACAGCCTCTATGTCTCTCTTGTTATTTATATCTCTAAAATTCCCATAGCTCTGAAAACGTGATTTCTCCATATAACACGTGACCACCGCAATCATGACTGAGGAAAGATCAGATGACCTCACCACCAATTTGACTAAGGGAAGGTCATGTCAGGTGATCTCCCCACCATCTTAACTAAGGGCAGGTCAGGTGTCTAAGTTCTGCCATTTTTACTGAGGTATTCCCTGATTAGTCCCTAGGTTTACTTGTTTTTGTCTCTAAATTCCTCTTACTGATCCTGCTACATATGTGCTTTGTGCAGTGGCATGCCTTTGGTAGGGCCCACCAGAAGCCAACTTCACCCAACTCCTGTTTTATGTGTATGTGTGTGTACATGCATTTGACTTAACCATGTATAAACATAAGTTACCTTTAACTCTGTATGTATATTTACTGTTAAATAATTGTCTGTTCATTATATCTCATTCCAGACTAAGAAAGCAATAAGTCTCATATTTTAAATTGGTATGTACTTTTAAGTCTCTTACAAAAATACTGTACATGTAATCCAACCCTGCTTTAAAGTATATTAAGCTGTTCTCTACTAAAGTCGGTGCTACAGTTAAGCTTATAGTGCAAGCAGTTTTTTTCTTCTTTTTCTTTAACAAGTACAAATCTTACCTGTTAAGTTGAGAGCTAGTACAGTCAAGCTTGGACCCAACTCTCCTGGCAGATCCTATACTGTAATTATAACTTCTCTTTACCCAATAAAAAGCCCTCAACTGCTCAGGCATCTGGGGAATATAACATTTACATGTTTAATTATTAAAAGAATTTTCATAATAGAGACAGGTTAACTCCTAGCCGTACTCTATTTCCTCCAAAAAAGATAAAAGACAGGTGGGCACAGAAAAACATCCATCTGCACTTCACTCCAACAATTGCCAAGTTCTGACCACTGGGAAAAACTGCCTTTCATCTAAACTGAAGATCTCCAGAAGTGGACAAAATCGCTGCAATCAATAGCCTAGCTGTTCAGGTAAAGGTAGTCTTGTCTTCCTATAAATTTCCTAGCCCACAGCATCTTCTGGAGTCTGGCAGGCCCTGCTTATAACAACAAAAGGTGATCATGAAAGAGCCTCAAGAGTGGCTCTAGGTAGCCAACCAAGTATGTTCTCTGTCATTTTTAAATCAATAACTCAAGTAAAATTTTATCCTTATCAAAGATATCTGATGGGGTTTGACAGCTGAGACTTTTTTTTTCAGTTTAATAGGACAGCCTCACCAAACAAATTTCAGTAAAATACAAATACAAGTTATTAAGGTGTGTGTTTGCATGTTATAATAGTGTGGGCACAAATACAAGTTATCAAATTTCTCTCATTCTGCCCTTCATAGTCTTAACAATATTTTTTATTATGCAAAAAAAAAAATATCTGACAGAGCCTTTCTGGTATAAATATTGTGAGATCCTCACCCCTATTCTCAAAAGGATGAGAAGGAATTTCCTAGCAGAATGTTTGAAAATTAGAAACCCAGAGTAGCCTCATGTTCCCAGAAAGATAGTGGTCTCCCCCCGCCCCTGCCACCCAGGAAATTCCAAAGCATAAGGAGGCCCAGCCACCTGGTGATAAAGATGGCAGGGTGGCTTTGCTCTGAAAACAAGGAACAAACTGACATAGCAGGATGGGAAAGAGCAAAAGACCTTGCACCCTTACCAAAACAGCTCTGAAAGGTTTGCTTATAATTTTACCTTTAAAAACTAACCCCACAAAGGGACTTTAACTTCTTTCTCTACCTCGCTGCTATGGTGTGTTGGAGATAGAAGTTTCGAGCTAGCTTGTACTTGCAATGAAAAGAAACCTTGCTTTTTGCAGTCTGGTCTTCGCTGGTTCCTGGTGGCTTTTCTGAGGGTCATTATCTGGGCACAACAATATGTAGCTGTTTTAAAGCTTATGTTTTCACAAACCCAAAGATTCTTGTGAGTTCCAGAAAGCCAAACTTTAAAAAGTTCATATACTCCCTTCTCAATTCCCGGATCCTGAAAAGTTTTTCTTCCTAAGCTTAACTTTGTCCTCTGTTTCGTGAACACCTTGCCAGGTGCAAGTGACACTGAATAGTTCCATACCAACCACAAACACTGGGCAGGCATAAAGAGACCAGCTACCCCAGGATGTGACCAGCACCCTGCTTACTCAGGCCTCCCAGGACAATGCCCACAAATAAGCAGGAATCAGTCTTGTGAATCTGCCATCCCAATCCCTTTAACCTGTTATGCCTAACTTTCCACCTTTTTATTGTAATAAAGAGATGGGAATGTTATGATCTGCTGTCCTGTCACCTGGGTTCCCTGTCCCTTTAAGAGACAAGCCCCACCTACTTCTCCTTATTCTGCCAAGGCAAGCAGGTCTTCCACCTCCTCCAGCTTGCACCCTCTTTTTTTCCCTCTTCTATAAAGGTAGCTGTTAACTCTCTCTTTTTCTCTCTCTTCTTTCCTCTCTCTCTTCTTCTCCTTTCAACCCTTCTGCCTTTTCCTTTCCCTGCCTTAACCCACTAAATAAACTCTATACCCAAACTCTCTCTACAAGGCTTATCTGTCTGTCTCTAACCCGCTGTAATCTCCCACCAGCCAAAGGAACCTACCCAGGCCTTGGGTTATACACCACGTCCAGCCTAGGCCTTGGCTGACCTGTCGCAGCCACTGGTGGGACCAGCTGCTCATCATGATACTGCTGCCCATTGTGAGACTGGCCTCCCTCCATATCTTTAAAAATGAGTAACAGTTTTTCTAAGTAATTATTTTTTTTCTCTATTATGTTTGTAAGTATTCTGAACATTGATCATTTATGGGATATACATTCATGAATACTTTTCATTTCTGTACATCCTTTTTCTTGTAGTCTTCTCTCCTTTACAAAATTTATTTAGTCCTTTTCACTATTATGCTGATTTTTTCTCAAATATTTTAATAAAGAATTTCTTTCACATTTTCATTCATCAATTTTAAGATTTGAAGTCTTATTTTAAATCTTTGATTTAGCTGGGTAGTGGTGGTGTATGCCTTTAATCCCAGCACTCTGGAGGCAGAGGCAGGTGGATCTCTGTAGATTTAGAGGCCAGCCTGGTATACAAGAGCTAGTTCCAGGACAGGCACCAAAGTTACAGAGAAACCTTGTCTCAAAAAAAAATAATAATAATAATAAAATAAAAATTAAAAAAATAAAAACAAATAAAAATTTTGATTTATTTTCAACCAATTGATATTTAAAATGCTATAAAACCCAAATTTTATGCCATAGCATTATATTTTACTACACTCTGCTTACCATTACCTTCTTCAAAGCATTCCCACACATTGAGTCTTATCTTAACCTTATTTATAATTTATTTTTTTTACATGATCAGCACTGTCATGTCAATTTTACCGCCTTATGATATCTCTGGAAAATGATGTTACATTTTGTTTAGTGGTCATCAGTATTTAATGTATTTAACTGGTTCTAAGTATTTATTTTGAGAAGATTACACACTATCCAAAGATACACAGAGCCCCACCCCCAGAAAGAATTCTATTTAGAGACTTTGTAGGGAAACTGTCTATATTTCAGATTTATAAATGAATCACTAGAAAATAAAGGCTGTGGCATTCAAGAAGATATTACAGTAACTGTTTAAGTCTTTCAACAATCAAACATGTCTTAATGAAATATCTCTCTTACTTAAAATATTGCATTATAAGGAAGAAATACAAACACCCACTAGCAACATACCTTACTCCATGGAGGGCTTAGCCTCAGACAAGAGAAGGATATCACACACGGAAAAGTCTTGACTTATTGACACGACCATGGTAAGAGAAAAAATGTGTGGAAGACAAATACGTGGAAAGTCATCAAATTGTGTTCTCCATGGGTGGAAATATTTATCTTTTCTAATGGAGATGTAAATAAAAGTAATGGAAGGTATCAGACATGTATGATCTCATTTATAAAACAAATTTTGCTTCTCATTACTTACTAAAATAAACAAACAAACAATAACAACAAACTGGAGATTATATGTACACTATATGATAATATATAGTCATTTCTTAATTTTCCTTCAATTTTTAGCTTTTATATGTGTATATTGTATGTTGAGCCTGAGATATGTCATGCATGCCTCCTCTCCCCTTTATTATCTCTTCCATATCCAATGTCATCTTTTCCATTATCAGATATTTTATATTATACAATTGCAAAATTAATTGATATCAGTCCTACACATGCTATTGTTAGAATAAAGAGTATACTAAATTTTACAGTCATTTTCAGTACTAAGAGATACTTACTCTAATTTATGCATATACCTATAATATTTATTAACAAAAATTTGTTACATTATGTTTTGTGTGTG
>NW_026067911.1:13201734-13212164 GCF_014885135.2 Alexandromys fortis | reverse complement strand
ATACTGTTGAAGATTTTCACCAGAGTATTTGGGAGAAAATTGGAAAAAATAAATTCTTTGTATATTTATCACCTCTTTTGACCATTTCTTAGCAATTATTTTAAATTTAAAGTGTAAAATTTTACTCCATTGGGATTTTCTTTTTAAATTTTACTATTGAAAATTTCATGCATGAATATAATGCACTTTGAGCACATTTTCCTGTTGCCTCTGCTCCAACTCCTCTAAATTCTCGTACCACAGACTACTCAAAACTTTATGCCACCTTTTAGTACCCCACATGGTCCAATAAGGACTCTTTTCATGAACAAGACAGTAGGGAGTCAGTCAAAACATAGGAATATTACCTGTATTCACTTCCCTGAAGAAGACTGCCTTCAGAAACAATTTTAAAGTTTTAACTTTTTGCAGAAACTTTGATCTAAGTAATAACATAGTGAATATATTAATATAACTTTTGTATTAAAATTAGTGAATTCTACCTATGTTGAAATTTCCCTAAGGAAACACTAAAAAAAATTCACATCATCATTTTGCAGATATTTTATTATTTACCAGATTTGAGTTATTCCTTAAAGGTTTGCAATGATTTTGGCAAAGCATATCTTATATTCTTAAATATTATTATAATCCAAAGAGCCTACACTTTAGAGAGTAAAAAATCACCTTCAAAAATTTTCTGAGACACCATGTTTTATTATCTTGAATTTAAATTTCAGTGTCTAGGCAGATGCATATGTTTAATCAATATCTCATTTCCATTGTATTTTTCAGGGATTCTGTGAATTTCATACCTATTCGGTTGATCCTAAAATCATTAACTCTCTTCTGAAACCATGGAAACCACTTGAGCTCCTGTAATCCTGGCTTCTTGATCTGATTTTACAAAACCCTGGTAATCATAAAGTGAGGCTACCACAGTGAGTCTACTAAGTTTCCCCATCCTTGTGCTGTATAATATCTACGTGTCACAATATTAACTAAAAAATTTACATATTTGTATTGGTATCTTACTATAATTTTTCCTCTAAATATGAAAAGTGGGCTACCATTGTGTAATTGTTACTTCAGGATTTATTTCCTCTATATTAATGGAATAGTTAGACAGCAGTTTAGAAATTTTCACTACAGTATCATATCTCTTTCCATTTTAACAAATGAAGAAGACTAGATGAAAATATCTGCAGGTGGTGGCATGTCAATTCACAGATTGCTCATTTATCTGATTATCAACAGATACTTAACATTCACAATGGTAAAGGACTTATTTTGGCAACTGATTGAAGTTGAGAGAAATTTTATCTGGATTTCCATAGTAAATAAAACAATCTTAACTAGATTTATTTAACAAATTATCTGCATGAGCCCCGAATAGTACATATTGTGCAGTATTCGCATGCCAGCACATGAGCTCAATTGTCTGGATTCATACATCCAACTCATATGGTCCTGCATTGTCAGCAATGTATTCCTCCTTAGTTGAATCATTACATCCATTTATTTGCATTAAAATATGTTTATTACACATTAATTATGTATAATGGTGTGCTTTTTGAGATACTTTTATATTTGTATATAATATGCCTTGTTTATTCATCTCACTCAATGAACCTTCTTGTAGTAGTTTGGTCTTATTCTCAGAGAAACATGAACAAATGTTTATGTACTTCAGATAAGTAATTAACAATAGTCTAAAGTAACAATTCCATTGAAGTCCAACATAGTGAACCAAGAAATTTACTGGAGAAGAATGAGTGACAACATACTTCTATAAGCATGGAAAAATCCATCCCAGGGTGGGAGACAAACCATGACATTTGGAATCCTGTGGCTATGTTATGACTTCCTGGCAGAGTAGTGTTCCTTCTAAACTATGGGGATGTTCTAAGCCTCCCCCAGAGCTAAACTCTTCAGCAGTCCTTTAGCATACAGAATCTTGAAGGGGGAGGCTGCCTGTGTATCTGGTCAGTTTCGTGGACTTCTCAAGAAGTGTAATTAAAATTCTGCCTGAGTTGTAATGAACAGATGTTTTGAATTCCATGACTCATTAAGAGTCTGCTATAGAACTGACTAGGTCTCACTGAGTTTCGTCTCTACAACACTTGTTGGACCTCATTCCTAGTGAACCTATGTCTCTTTTCAATTTCTTAACACTTGAAATTCAAATCCTTACATGGGAGAAAAGGAATGTTTGTACCTCAATCTGAGCTGTGCCTTCAATGTGTATTTTTTTTGGGGGGGGGCGGTTTTAGAGATAGGGTTTTTCTGTAGCTTTGGATTCTGTTCTGGAAATAGCTCTTGTAGACCAGAGATCAAGGAACTCACAGAAATCCACCTGCGTCTGCCACCTGAGTGCTGGGACTAAAGACGTGTGCCACCACCATGCAGCTTCATTGTGTGTTATTAATGTAACTTCACTTCACCTGTGGTAGTATTTTTCTCAAAGTTATGATGAAGTTCAAGTTTTTATAAGAGACTGTTTAAAAGAAGAAAGACTCATCTGTTGAGGGTTCTCTCTTTAAGTCTGTACCCCATTATTTTATTGGACTATTTCTTGTTTTGATGACCAATTGCTTGAATGCTTTTTATATTTTGGAGATCAGCCGTCTGTCTGATGCGGTGAAGATATCTTTCCATTCTGTAGGTCATCGTTTTGTCTTGTTGAAACATGTTCTTTATTTTACAGAAGCTTCTCAGTTTCAGGAGGTCCCATTTATTAATTGATGCTCTCACTATCTGTACTATTAGGGTTATATTTAGGAAGTGGTCACTTGTGCCAATGTATTTTAGTGTACTTCCCACTTTCTATTCTAGGAGGTTCATTCAGGGTGGTTAATGTTATGTAGGTGACAGTTATATGGCTGGCGAAGACTACATACTGAGGGTCTAACTTGGTCCTATGCTGGTTCCTTTCTTGTTCATCCAGAGTTGGTGAGCTCCAGCAATGTCATATTTTCAAGCAAAATATATGACATAGGTATGAAACTCTTGCTAAATTATATATAGATACCATAAATATGACAAAGATAAGACCTTTGTTATTCAGTTTTCAAAAACTAGAAAATCAACTCATTAAACACAGCAAACAGAGAAACATCACAAAAGCAGTAATAAAAGCCCAACTCAAGCCTGAAATCAAATCCATAGGTACTTTAGAATGAAATACAAATGCAGTAGAAATTTTCTTTTCTAAGAGTTATCAATAATTTATGACCGAACTTCTTATTACAAAGGCAGCCCACCAAGAAACTCTATGAATATTCATGATTAATACACCAATGGGTAGATAGATACGTAGATATATAGATGATAGATAGATAGATGATAGATAGAAGATAGATAGATAGATAGATAGATAGATAGATAGATAGATAGATAGATAGATAGATATAGACAGACAGAGAGATAGATAATAGATGGACATTTGAAAGTAGGTGATCCTGCTTGCTAGATAATATTTAAAGTAGCATACACTTATATGTTATATGACATAGAATATGTGTATAACATATACTCTTTAAAAAAATCACTGGAAGAAAACAAAGAAATGAATAAATTTTATGAGTAGCCTTAAGACTGGCAGGGACAAAATGGGGCAGATCAGATGGGAAGGAGGAGGGGAGATGGGATTGAGGGAAATGATGATTGGAGAGAAAACTAGAATTGAAGGGCATGGGAAACTCAGTGCTGTGAAATATTCTTATAATGTAATGAAGCCTTCAAATAATGGGGGAGAGAGAACCATTCCTGATAATCTCTTGTCACCAAATGAAGCATACCATGCCCGAACTTTGTTTCTTCCAATTGAGTTGTTGGCAGAAAGGGTCTATTGGAAATTGCCAAACAACTGCAGTTGTTGCCAAGACAATAGTATGTTCTTTATAACCTGATAGGAAAGGCCCACCAGAGACCAAGCATAAAATCAAATACTACTGCTTTAAAACAACAACAACAATTAAATGATTCCTAATGACACTCTGTTATACTCAGAGCATGGTGCCTTATGCAGCCATCAGAAGAGAGTTTCATCCTGCAGCAGAGAGAAACATATACAGAAACCCACACCAGACATAATGGAGAGAGAGAGAGAGAGAGAGAGAGAGAGAGAGAGAGAGAGGAGATTGGAACACCCAGCTCCACATGAGGTCTTCTTCAAATCCCTCCTGTCAGAGCTCAGTGGAGGAGTGAGAGTCAGGGAGATGGTGACGCAGAGAACAGGGGATACCAGGAAATCAGGGCTTGCACCAATTCCTCTGAATATATAATGTAACTTTCAGTTTAGTACTTTTATGAACTCCTGAATATGCAAATGAATGGGTCTCTGATGCTCGTGCCTTCTCTTAGGACTCATAATTTCATATTGTTTTGTCTTCCTAACTTCGATAAATTAGTGTTTTGTTTGTTTATTTATCTTATTATATTTTGTCATGTTTGTTTGTTATTTCATCTCTTAATAACCTATTATTTTCTAGTGAGAGACAGAAAGGGAGTGGATCTGATTGGAAGAGGAGTGGGGAGGAACTAAGAGGAGTAGAGGGATAGGGAAACTTTATTCAGATTATATTGTACAAAAAAAATCTATGTTTAATAAAAGGAAAGAAAGAAATTAAAAATGATTAACTATTTACTAATACATACCTCACATCCCTCATTGTATGCTATTTTACTTTGTTTTCCTATTCTGTGTCTTCTTTTCTATATGTTCCCTATCACAATAAATAAAGGACAGTTCCAAAGTATTCACTGAGGTAATTTTGAAACTACAACATAAAAAATGCAGTTGAAGTTATAAGTGGAAAAACTGAACAGCTAGAAATATGCTTTCATTACCTGATAAGCTGAAATGCTTGTTGCCTTGAGCTGGAAGAGTATTGACATCCAAAGTTTTAATTATCAAACCTTAAAGTTGTTTGTGCTTGGGAAATAGGTGTTTCTGTACAGCAATACAATTAATGAGATTTTGAGCTGTGACTAATAAACATTTAATAATGATTATATTAGACTTCATTTTCCTTTGAGTGTTGCCTTGGTGTGTAAAATAGAAAACAGGTGCCACATTATTCTACAGATACCAGAATTTAATAATTTTTACTGAGATTGGCATTATTCATCTTGAATCAAGTCACTTGTATTGCTATTGCTTCAGAAACGTAATTAGAAGCTAGGGAATTTAAAACAAAAATATCATAAGGTATACTTCTTGATGAAAAGTTATTTAGGTTCATTATGTTGAGATTTGAATATTATGCCTTCAGTGATTTGTGATTTAAAATAATTTCTTGGAATGGTGAAGACAAATTAAAAAAAAGACAGAGAGAGGTCTGTTTTAATGCATTTCATTTCTTAACACTTTCTTCAAATGTTTGTACTATTAAAATAAGTTTAATAGCCACTGTATCTACTGGATTATCAATAAAACTTTCTAAAACTACACACCCACACACACACATACACATGCACACATGCAAACAAAGAGAGAGAAGGAGAGAAATATCAAGAGAGAATTTAAGCTTTCATTGTCTTTATCATTTTTTCTATAGCTTTGATTATAGTTTTCTTTCTCTAATAAATGATCTTTTCAAAAAGGACAATGAAGGCTGCTGAGAAGCCAAGGACAATGGCACTGGGTTTTGATCCTACTGCATGTACTGGCTTTGTGGGAGCCTAGGCTGTTTGGATGCTCACCTTCCGAGACCTGGATGGAGGGGGGAGGACTTTGGACTTCCCACAGGGCAGGGAACCCTGACTGCTCTTTGGACTGGAGAGGGATGGGGAGGGGAGTGGGGAATGGGAGGGAAGGGAAAAGGGAGGCGGAAAGGAGGCGGAAATTTTTAATAAAAAACAAAAGAGAAATGTCTATAACTCTCAAGTTTTGAAGGATTGTTGTGTCCTGGAAACAGGGTTTTGTGTATTGAGCACTTTTCATATCCTTCTCAAATCCCATTTCTGCCATCAGAGAAACAAGGAATTGACTGTCAAAGAAGGCGGAATTTTTGAAGGAAGCCTGCAATTTTCATTGGGTGACATTTTTGACTTTTCATTTCCTGTTTATTGTGCTATCTCTGCTTCAGACACCTGATCTCCTGACGGTCAATGAGGCTGTGGTGGTGAATACATCAAGCTGTGTAAGAGTTGTCTCTGGACTCTCTCTATCCTTGTCTCCCGATCTATTCAAAATAGCATTTTCTGAGACCACATAGTCCCAAATCACAGTCTAGTTAGTTGATGCAGGAATTATTGCCTTGCTGAGAAGTCATGCTTTTAAAGTCTCATTATAATCCAACCTGATCTATCCTGGAAATAGTAGTGTGTGAGTTCTGCTATGTAGTTTCTGGTGCTCACCATTCTATTGCTCCGTTAACTCCAGGAACATTTCCGGTTCCATTGATTTCTCTATACGTAGGTTACTTTTACTAATACTTTCTACCATTTGTTAATACAAGTCTGCTCTTAAAGACCAGTCAAATACTATGCTATAATGAATGCTTGCATCATTTGTTGAAAGAATAAATAAAATTTTGGTGGAATCTCTTTCCTATTTACCAACTTTTTAATGTTCAGAAAAATTGAAGAGGTCTCTCCGCAATTAGAAAATCACATATAAAAAGAAGCCATAAGCTTGGTTTCTTCTTACATATGAACACTAACCTCAACCTAATCTATACAAAGACTCTACTGAGAAATAGCCCCCAAACCAAGATTTCTACCGCACATATTGGATACAGAAAACACTCTGCTCTCACATCTGTAGTAGTAGGATGTGCAATTCTATTCGGATGTAAAGTGTTGAGCAGTTTGGTATAGAAATGCATTTTTATTGAACGTTAAAATGAAGTTTTAATTGTAGCTAATGTTTAGATGTCAAGTTGGGTATGTTCATATGTATGTGATTACTATTGTGTATGCATACACATATGTGTGGGGGTCAGAAAACAACAGTGACTAGTGCCCACTTCGGGTGTTATTTTTCAGGTAGCTATTCTTGTTTCTTTTCTGTTGTCTTTCTGTTTTAGAATCTTCTTACCCTAGTACTCAGTGCTAGACTAGCTTGTTCGCTAGTCCCAAGTTTCCATCTCTCTTGATTATGAGGCTTTTCATGGCAAGGAAAGTTAATTTCCCCAGTATTTTTAGTAAATTTGATGATAAATAAGAATTCTTGGTTTTGTAACAGATGCCAAAAATCCCAAGTGGTTTGGAGGTTTAAGCAGGAAGTGTGGATTTTCAGGCCTGCAATACCATATAGTGAGTTTAAAGCCTAGGAGTAACTTAGTA
This sequence comes from Alexandromys fortis, assembly GCF_014885135.2. NCBI lineage: Eukaryota > Metazoa > Chordata > Mammalia > Rodentia > Cricetidae > Alexandromys > Alexandromys fortis. The sequence continues at coordinate 13,204,892 of NW_026067911.1, read as the reverse complement.
AGAGCATATATCAAAATGAAAGATAAAAGGTCCCGGAGATGAAGCCCAGTGGTTGCCAGCCAGCCAAGCATGCCAAAGAACCCGGATTAGGTTTCTAGGGCTAGAAAATGAATGCATTAACTGTGTGCGTCATTATTTCCAGTGGAGAGCTGTCAAAAACATAAACACTTTCTTGTCTTCCACATGTCAGAAATTGTTGAATAATAATAAGCTATCTCAGTTTCATTGGCTGCAACTGACCAAATACTCCCAATTTCCTCTGTTAGTTGGCTGTTAGAATCACAGGTTCTTTCATCATTCCAATATTATCTATCAATGTTAATTCTCAAATCACAGGTTACACATAAATATATCTATATGTTTCTATGTACCTATTTGTATATGTGTCTTACTGGAAGGCAGAGGCCAGACTCATATAGACAAAAAGTGAGACACTCAAGATTTTTAGGTAAGATGTGAAAGACAGAAACATGTCTGCTGGACGGTTTGCTACAGAGTCACACTTCAGCCTCAAAGATGAGCCAAGCCTCAGTCAAGTATGTCAGACCTTTGAGGTGTGGGGCAGTATGGGTCTTTCAGATAAAGTTGAGAACTTTGTCTAGAGGACTCAAGGGTGGATGACTAATATAAGTTCAAACAGGTCTCGACAGTTACGGAGATGCGCCCTTTTCTGAGACCACCAGAAATTGTTATTCCTTGATGTCCACATCGGATGGTCAGATGGTGAGTGGGAACCGCAGCCAGCATTAGATGTCATCCTTTTGATGGGGCCAAGTAGAAGGTTTTGCAGCATTTTCCATGTTTGGTGTGTTTCTGTTTTGAACCTGGTTTTCTGGTTAGTTTAGTACACCACGCTCCCAAATTGCTTTGACAGACAAATAGGGTGGAACCTCTCTTGCACTGAATTTTCTGCATTCCACATTGGAGCAAGCTAGTTATCTGTCTGTGTCTTGTGGGTACTGACACATAGATGTTTATGTGCCAATAAGGTGACTTTAATTTTCACCTAAAACTGTGTGGCAAGGGACAGTCTAAACTTATACTGGTGTATGAAATATGTGGTCACATATGACAGTGCACAGATGAACATATGGACAGATGCATAAACATTTAGTCAAAACGTTATTATATTTAAGTTTGTACTTAATAAAATGTACAGTCATCTTAATCACAATTTTAAAAAGATTCTAATTAATCAGCTATAGATCATTACATGATGACTTACTTATTTGCATTTCTTACTTAAGTGGCAGTATTAATATTCTGAAAAATCCACGAAGAACTGATGGCTAATCACAAGACTTTGATGAGTATGTCAGGTTGAAAGAGACACATTTAAATTTCCCAAATCACTTTAATCAGAGCTAATTTCAAATAATTTTTTTTATTTTAAAAGTTACTGGTGTGGGGGGGAGGAGAGAGAGAGAGAGAGAGAGAGAGAGAGAGAGAGAGAGAGAGAGAGAGAGAGAGAGAATATGCATGTGAATAGAGGTGCATTCAGGTTCCAGAGTAGGACAGCAAATTCCCTGGAAATGGGAGTACTTTGAGACACCTTGATTGGGAACAGGGAAATAAACTGTGGCACCTACAAAAGTAATAAAAGCTCTTAACTGCTGAGCCGTTTGCCAGCTTCCAGAGTTTATTTTTGATCCTTAGATAGCAAGCAATATATTTTTATCTTTGTCTCTATAATTATTTTCCAGTTTCAAATCATGCTAAAAATAATTGATTGAGTGTCATTGTAATCTAAAAGAAACAATGAGTCAAATGTTCAACAGACCAAACTATCATAATTAAGATTACTTTTTTTATAGGCTAAAGTGCTGGTTCTGCTAAATAAGTGCTTTGAAGTATAATTTGATGCTGAATGACTTGAGTAATGCACCCTTTTAGTACATTTGAATTTTCAATTGATTTTTTTAAAAGAATATTTTTGCATGTAGGTTAGAGAATGCTGAAATGAGGTGGATTGCCAGTACAAATTGGAAACAGATCTATAATTTATTTTTGAAAGTATTATTTTCTTTTTTGATAAAAAAACAGAATTTACATAACTGAGTATTAATTTATATAAGTTATCATATGGTCACCATGCGAGATGGTTTCAGTAACTCAGTAACAAGTCTGGGAACACGCATATTGTATTCACAGAACAAGTCTAACATGGATATTGATAATGCGTTACCATTTTGAAATGTTTTAAAGAGATCAAAGTATTCCACGCACTAAGTAAAGATTAAGTCTGTGAATTAAGGATATGTAGAGACTGGATATATTTCTATGGTGAATACAACTTAGGAAGTTCAAAGGATGTGTTATGAGAGTGTCTAATTCCTAACAAGTCCACATTTGCTATTAATTTACCAGAAGCTGCATAACCTATAAGAACCCATTTTCCGCTTCTTTTGAGCATGGGAGATGTTCTAAGATCTCATGAACCTGTGTGATCCAAATGCCTAGGGAATAGCTATTGTGTATGATGAAAACTCCAGCCAACTGGCTGGACGCAGTCCTCTTATGTGCCTCTCTTACTCTGTGTAGCTCTGAGTGTCAAGTTGTATTGTTCATGTTCCTTATAATTCCTACCACAAAATGAAGTTTTGATAGGCTCAATGAGACAGCAAAACAGAGTTTTTGAATCAATTATTTAGATTGTAGAGATAATGGAAACTGTGCTTGCACCCTAAAATTTCATCCAAAGAAAGCTCTTTAAATAATAATTGTCTACACTGAAAGAAACAAAAGGATTAAATATTATTATTCTATATTCACAACATACACATTTCAACTGGAAGTCTGTTTAAGAGACATTTTGACATTTGAGTTTGACTATATAAAGCAGTTATCCCTATAAGTAAAAGGTGTCAATATTTCCTGAGGTTATCTGTGCTTGACATGCATCTAAAGAAAATAAATTTTGTTTCATATAAATTTTATACAGTAAAAAGACAAAGAGTGTGAGCACACAGAGGCCAATGCAGTTGAGAGAAGATGAGAGAAAGAGAGAGAGACATAGACAGAGACACAGAGGAGGCGGATTTCTACTCTGCCCTTCAGTTAGGATATGCATACCATTTACATATATTTTTCTTTTTTTATTGAGAATAGGAAAAAAAGGTTTCCGCCTCCTTCCAGCCTCCCATTTCCCCCCCCCCCCC
>NW_026067911.1:13136504-13201444 GCF_014885135.2 Alexandromys fortis | reverse complement strand
CCGTGGTCCTGACATCCTTGCTCGTGTTCTCCCTCCATCTGCTTCTCATTGGGACCTTGGGAGCTCAGTCCAGTGCTCCAGTGTGGGTCTCTGTCTCTATCTCCATCCATCACCAGATGAAGGTTCTATGGTGATATGAAAGATATTCGTCAGTATTGCTATAGGATAGGGTCATTTCAGGTTCCCTATCCTCAGTTTCCCAAGGGACTAACTGGGGACATCGCCTTGGGCTCCTGGAGTTTAGCGTTCCGAAGTCTCTCATATTAGATCCCAGACTGAATACCCAATTTGAAGTGTGACTTTGTCATTTTCAACTAGACCTTGTTTGATAAATTGCAGAATTTATGTTTTTCTAAAGATTAATTCCCTTTGTTTACCCATATATGAATGCAGATTGATAAATTGCAAAGTTTCTCTAAAGATTAAACTCATTTGTTTATCCATATATGAACACAGACTTTTAAACATGTTGGGACAATATTTGTAATGAAATAAAAATAATTTTTATGTTATCATAGTTTGCAAAAGGATATATCACTTCTGTGGACATTATTTCTAGTTTTACTATGTGTATAGAGGGTTTTTTTCTCTCATTCTCTTATTGTTTTTGTATCTCTACCACCCTTTCTTAACCAGCTATACACTTCATTCCCAGTCCAGTTCATTCCCCTTTGCAGGGGAGTTACTCAACTCACCCGTGGAAATCTAGCCTCTTCTCCAGGTTTAATTGTGGCATTGCAATTGGTTAGGTCTATGAACTTTTGCTAGTTGCTGCTTTATATACCCCTGATGCATACCGGGAAAAAGTTCTATGGTATTTTTCTATTAGATCCATTACCCCTTTATTTCTTGACTATGCATGTTATTGCTAAAATACTTCAATAACTATGTTCTCTGGAAAAATGTGGGGTGGTAGTGATAACCCAGTTCTCTTCTCTTCTCTTCTCTCTCTCTCTCTCTCTCTCTCTCTCTCTCTCTCTCTCTCTCTCTCACACAGTAAATGAACTTTTCCTTTCATTCTCAATTGTTGCATGTGCTTATATCCAAGAATTGTTATAGGACTTGGAGATGATGACTTTTGAAACCTGAAAACCAAAGAAAGCGTATTTTCAGGATTACTGAACTTAAATGTAATTATTCCCTTCTGGAAAAGCTTGTATTTATCCTTATAATTAAATGGGTAAGATTTTTTTCAGTTCTAGGTTTCAGTATTAAAACATTTATCATTTCATTCAGTTATTTTTATCAGGAAAAAGTAATCGTTCGTTCTAGTTTCTACCTATTGTCTCACTTCACAGTGAACCTAGGTAGAGACATTGGAACCCAGGGCTTTCCAGTTCTGACTCAGATTGACACTATTCTTTGTAAAATTATGAAGATTCTTTGGCTATTCTCCCTAATAGCAATGTTTCTGCTTTTCTATTTTTCCCTTCACAAGAGACTCAACATTTCCTAATCTTCTACAAAGTCTAAACAATTTCTTTCTGTTATACTTCTGAGTAGGTGAAATATCCCTTCCTGTGGCTCTCTATTGTCTTCTGAATTAATTCTCTTAATTTAAGAGTTTGATCATTAAAATGTACTTCCTGGGAGCATATAACTTTTTTTTAGCATATAACCTCTCTAAGCCTCATCCTCACATACTTCCCACTTAATTTACAAGTAGAGTTGAATGTCATTCAGTTCTGTTACCTGTATAATGCAAGTTAAACGTCTGCTTGCTTTTCATAGAAACTAATTTCTACCTGTGACTACTTCATCTTCTCATCTCTCATTACTGATTTTTAGAAAAAGATTTTGTGTATATTGTTGGCACTTTATTTCCATTCCTAGTTTAATTACACAATCTTTAAATCTCGAATCTGTCTCATCTAATTTTTCATATCTAGTCATTCATTTCTATTATGACTGCTGTACCTCAGAGATCAAGCTACTGCTCTATGACTGACTGGGTTGCTTTGGTAAAGTTTCAGAAGTGAAACCAATAATTTTTTCTTGTATATTCAATGATGTCTATATTCAACGTACGGCAAACAAGGTACTTCACAATCTAACACTTTTAACTTGTAATTCACTCTAAACAGTTATCACAGTAAATTATAAATGACTTGTTCTTTCAGTTTCTTAAATTCTTTCCTGATCAGAATTTTGCTTGTTCTCTATGCTTTTTCAAGAAACATTTTTCCTTGAATATTAAAATTTCTAGCTTCCTGTCTGTGGGTTCTTTAAATACCTCTTTTAGAGAAATATTTCCCAATATTCTCTATCTAAGATTCAATAGTATTTTGTAATAAGGATCTCTCTTACACTGTTCATTTCCAGTTTTTAGTAACATAATTTCCAATTGTTCACTGAATTATTTCATCACATGTCAAGTTTTAACCCATAAACTTGGGATAGAGGCTCTTTTGACAGCCACCAAATACCAGGCAGTGTGAAGTTTAGGATAAAATATCTTCTAGTTGTTTTGTTTTAATTTATTTGATTAACGGATGAAGCTCCTTTTGAATAAACACTACTTGGTTGTCACAACAAACTTGTTTTATGCAACTTTATATGATGAACTTTATATGACTGAAGAAGCAACACTCACCAGAATAGGAAAACCTGCATAGTGTTATAGAGCTTCATGAACAAATGGGCAGTTGGTAAGAAAAATAGGAGGGAGATATGACACAGTGTCAAAGGAAGAGGAGGGGCTCAGAAAAGCTGTCAACCATATGCTTTCTGCACTGGCTAAAGAGATAGGGCCGCTCCCTTGTAAAAATCTTTGACCTTCTTCAGGGCAAACAGCCTGCCCTTTCTACTTTTCTAATGTGCGGAAGTGTCATTAAGTCCATGTCCATGGAATCTTGGCCCTACACCTGTGTAGACACATAAAACAGCACAAAACAATATAAAGGAAGAGAAATAGGTTCCAACTAGGTCTTTGTTTACTTTTTATGTGCTCTTTTTATTTTTTAATTCCTTTATCGTTTTTCATTTTATCTACCAATTCCAGTTCCAACTCCCTCCCTTCTTCCCATTCCCTCCACCTACCTTTCCACCCCACCTCCTTTTCACTTCTCAGAGAGGGTAAGGCACATTACTTTGTGGAAGTTCCCAGGCCCTCCTTACTATATCTAGGCTGAGCAAGGTATCTATTCAAAGAGAATAGGTTCCCAAAAAGTCAGTACAAGCAGCAGGGATAAATCTTGGTGTTACTGCCTGTAACAAAGTGAACCCAAAGAAAAACATATAGATCAACCTGGAAATGGGAAATAGACAAGATAGCCTGACAAAATTTGGGGTTGCCAGGAGGAAGGAGGGCTGAAGGTGCAGAAAAGAGGAGAAGGGGAGGGGGAGGAGAACTAGAGGGAACAGGATAGTTGACATGAGAGAAAAGAAAAAAATATTTTGATTGAGGAAGCCATTAGGAGCTAAAGAGAAACCTGACACTAGAGAAATTCCCAGGAATCCACAAGGATGACCCTAAGCAATAGAGGAGTGGGTGCCTGAACAGGTCTTGCCCTGCAGTCAGATTGATGAATATCTTAAATGACACCATAGAATCTGTCCTCCAGCAACTGATGGAAACAGAGGCAGAGACCCACTCTGGGCTGAGCTCCCAAAGTCCAGTTGAAGAGTGGGAGGAGTCAGAAAGGAGCAAAGAGGCCAAGACCATGATGGGGATACCCACTGAAACAGTTGACCTGAGCTAAAAGGAGCTCACCAACTCCCTCCAAACAGGGAAGAAACCAGCATAGGTCCAAATTACTCCCTCTGAATGTGGGTGGCGATTGTATGGCAAGGTAGATATCTTTGTTTTCTTATTAAAGTATTCATCGTCTTTCTTTCCTTCCTTTTATCTGCAATGCCATTTTTTAGGAGAAAATAAATTGATTTCAAATTCCAGTTATTTTTATTGAATTTCTAAAGTATTAATCCTTACTTACAGAAATCTGATTGCAAAAAGTATTCTTAGTAGTGCTTTAAAAAAATGTAACAATAGAATCAAAGAAGGTTTTCTGAAAAATTGATTTAAATTTGTTTTTCAAGTTTCTTTCAAAATTAATGAGGAAAAAGCTCATGGGATTTGAATATTAAGTCCCTTATGACTTTTTAAAATAAGGCCATTTGATTCAACAGGACTTCAAAGACAAGTGGGTAAAGATGCAAATTAATTTAATAGATAAGCCACCCCAGAGCTGATTAGGAAGCACTTACTGATTCCTTAGCTGATTGTAGGATACAACCAATAATCAGGGGTTAATTTGAAACACAAAGACAACAGGTTTATTTTACAAGACTCTTGAGAACAAAAAGGGGCTGTAAATGGCCACATTTATCTTGATAGCCATTTGGAATGGTGCATTAATAATTAAACCTTTGTTTTCTAAATATACAGACATAATAGCAGTGCCAGGGCACTGTTAATCAAATATGCATCCTAGAAACTGGTGTGATACTTCTGATGAGCTTTTCCTATTTCAGCCTTCTTAAGGCTAAGGCAAGCATGTGATTCCGTGGTACTTAATTGCCTTTTACAAAGGTAATCATTATCTATTATTCTGCAAAAATTTAGGATTTCATTTTATAGTTAAAAATTTTCTTGAAAACTGTGGATTTCATATGTTTAAGGATATGTGTAAAAGGTATGCACACACTATAATTTAATAAATATTTATAAATCTAAACATTTACTCTCAAGCACTTACAATATAAATCAATTAATTATTTAGTTATTATTTAAAACTTAACAGCACTATAATTTTAATTATTATGAGTTATTGTGAGTGTTATGTTGGCATATTAATTTTATTGTGTGCTATTCTTTATGTTAATTATGAAGCAACTTGTAAAGGGAGAAAGTCTTTTGGTATTGTTGTGAAGACAGTCTCCTAAATCTTCCTTCAAAGTGCTTCACATTGCTGTGAAATTGGTACTTACCTTTTAGTAATATGTCAAGAGCATACTCATAGCAATTTGTGAATGTGTGGCTTTAAGATTTCGTGATGCTTCATAAGCTCTTTAATCTTTCTTCCTTTGCTGATTGGGATGACTAATTTCTCTCAAGTTTCCACATTAATATTGGTTAATTATGCAATCGTAAAAATTATTTTGATTATTTTATGCTTGAGATGGAAATAAAACAGCTCTTGAGTGCATTTTGAGCAATTACAAAAAAAAAAAGAATGAATAAAGGAAATTTGACATTGAAACACTCACTCCCTCCCTGTTTCTGTCCTGTCCCAATTTCTGCCACTTTCACTTAACTTCTCTCCTGTGGGTGGCAGCATCTTTCTCACTGAATGCTACATTGACATGTATTTCCTTTAAGCTAAATAGCCTAAAACTAACTTGTTTTTAAATATTTAAGCTCAATACAAAACTATTTATATAACATCTGATAATCTCCTGTCTTTTCCTACTTTATTTTCTTTAGTCTCTAATGGTAGAGCTAAAAATTATCATGAAGCAGGACAGAGTTTCTCCTTTTGTGTCAAGGCTGGGCAAGGTAATCCTGTATGGGGACCAGGTTCCCAAAAGTCAGTTAAGCCCCAAGGTTAGATCCCTATCTCACTGCTAGTACCCTTACAAAAAGACCAAGCTACTGCCTCAACTTGATGTGCCATGCCTTATTCAAGCCCATAGAAGACCTGCCCCTTTCTTAATCAAGACAGGGAAGAAGTGGAAAGGGAAAAGGGTAGATGAAGGATGGGAAGGGGAGGGGAGTGGAAAGAATGAAGGAGGGGGAACTGCACTCAGAAAGTAAAATAAATGAAAAATGTTATTTATATAAAATAAAAATGTATCATGAACTGGATTACCAATTCCTTGACACATTTTCCTATGTGTCATGTATTTCCTTAAGGTATACATTATTCAGTTTGCCATAGTTTTGATAAATGTAAGGATTTGTTGAATATTTTAGTTGCTTTTTACACTTAATCATTGTGCTGCATGAAACTGGTTCAGGTAATGTAGGTACCATTTCTTTCTCAGTATTGCCTTTGTGTTTCCTGATTGACTCCCAATGTTCACCTGTCCATGTAGTTATACTCTTACTAAATACATATATACCTTCTCATCCCATAAGTTTGAATTAGACTATTGGTCTACTGCTTGTCCTTGAGTTGAACAAACTCTAAATATGTGCCCTTGACTTTGTAGAAGTTTTAGAAGATTGGGTCAATGGTGATCGGTGTTAGATAATGATGAGATACAGTAAAATATTTCAATAAAATGGTGGCATGTCCCTGGGCAAGTTGGTATTTTGTCAACTTGACAGTAGTTAGAGTTATTTGAGTAGAGAAACTTCAACTATGAATATTATTTCATAAACTTACCTGTAGGGAAGTCACTAGGATATTTTCTTGATTAATTCTTGATGTTTGTGAGCCCAATATACAGCATGCAGTGATACTCTTGAGCACAGTTATGGAGTTTTTTTTTAAAAAGTCAGATAAGGATGTACAAACCAATAAATAGCATAATTCAGTGTCTCCTACTTCAGGTCTTGCCTCCAGGTTCCTGTCCTGTTCAAGTCCCTGCCCTGACTTCCTGAAAATTCCCAGACTTGAGTAATCTGAAAAGGAGTAAAATCTGGAACTCTTATCATGTACATGGAATCAAAGCCCAAGAAGTCGAGGATCAGATCCTTGCTATTTTTGTTCAGATAACCAAGAACACTAAGGTATTTGTTATTACTTTATCAGTACAGAAAGACTCACAGTATTGGGGGGAGGGAAGTACCAGGAAAGACAACCCAGGCAACAGAATAGGAGGCAAGAGTAGAGTCCCTAACTACTAACAGCATTCACTCAGGGCAACCTGGAATTCCAGGAGACAAGTATTTGCAAATATTCTTTTGACATCTTTCTTCTGGTTTGGGGTTATTTATTATCTTATCATTGACATTATTTAATATATTTTAGAACTTGTATCACCCAAAAGCCGATACATTAATGGTTTTAGTCTCCAACTCCTCAGTATGAGTAAAGTCTTTAAAGTAAAATGTTCAAGATATCTCTTAGGAGGCCTGCCGGGTCACTAGGGAATGCTCTTGAATAGCATAGACAAACCACTACTCTTTCGTCCTCTTACTTCTCAGTCCCGGGATGAATGTTTTTGCCTTGCCATAGACACCGGCAATGATATCTTGCTAAGAACCTAAAAGCAACATGTTCATTCATGACTCAAGACTTCACAGAATCTGAGCCCCTGTATATCTTTTTTATTTGGAAGTAGATCATTTTAAGCATTCATTATAGTATCATAAAGTTGAGTAGCACATGGTTTGGTGTTGGAATGCTGGTTGCTTACAAAAAAAAAAAACGAATTCATATGTCACAGAATTATATGTAGCTTCAGTGATGCAGAGATGAGATCTTGTTTCTGGGATTAAATGATACAGTGGAGGCCTCGTATTGAAGGGGAGTTCATTCCATAGGACAGAGACAATGAGTAATTGTGCCTAACTACATTTTTTCACTGCTCTAATGAAATAACTGACAAAATAGATTTAGGGAGGGAAAGACTATTTCAACTCACAAACTGAAGATGGGATCCATCATAGTGAGGGACTTAAGGAGTTTGGACCCTCCTTGCCCAGGAAACAGAGACAAATGAATGCTCATGTTTATATCACTTCTCCCTTTGTATTCAGTGTCCTCAGGTTACTGGTGAGTGGTACATTCTCAGAAAAATATTTCTCAGAACTCTATCAAGATTCAGAAAAATGTGTATTTTCATGGCTCCAGCACAATTTTTAATGGGTCTTAATAATAAAAACCCATAGTCGGATATTAGGAGTGAAATGCTGAAAGATCAGAGAAACAGATCAGCCAGCTATTAGTTCTTAACTCTAACAATCCTCAGACTTAAAGAGCTCAGTTGTGTGGTTTTTCTTTTTTCTCTTTTTTTTTTTCTTTTTTGAAATCCTGCTACTTCATCAACCAGGTCTAGAACTTGATGGAAGAACACTCAACCCAAACCCATCAAAACCAACAAATGCTTTGGCAGCTGTAGACGAGAAGCACTGTTTCTGTCCTGTGAGAAAGGAGTGCCTTTCCCTGTTTTCCACAGAGAAAACTGACCTTTAGAATAAGTGATTCACCAGTACACTGGATCACTTAATCAATACACTATAATCTTATATCTGTTACACAGTGATGGACATTTATGTTATTTCCAATTTGGACAATTATCAGAGAATTGATTCTTGGCTAAAAATTGTAATTTCTATCCCTAGCTTTATGATTTGGGGCTAAAATTAGCCAAACACCCTTATTTTTTCAGTTGGTTTGTGGGGTTATGCTGATATGGCTGCAGGGAGAAGACAGCAGCTTTTCTTTACTGATTTCCTGTTTCTTGGAGCTTTTATTCAGAATCATAATACTAGCTCAGATATTAAAACACATTCCCATAGCACTGGGTGGATCCTCTTTGCAGTTTTACTGAAATTTTAAATATGTGTTCCATTTTACTAAAATGTTAAAAATGTGTTTCATCATGGCCCCTCTAAAGTTCCTACACAACATGAATGGTACCTCCTACCATGAAGTCTAGACTTCCATACATCTCTCCCTTGTCTGAAGTCTCTGTTATGCTCACTCTTTTTTTGAATTTATTTATTTATTTATTAAAAATTTCCACCTCCTCCCCTCCTCCCATTTCCCTCTCACTTCCCCATCTCTTTCTCCCCTCCTCTCTCTTGTCCTACATCAAGGTTCCTGTTATTACTTCCTGGAATAAGTTCCTTGGTCAGAGGCAATGCTGTGTGGAAGAGAAAGCTGGCCTGCCTTCAAGATCCGGCCTTGAGTTCCTGCTCTGACTTCCCTCCATGATGGACTGACTGTGACATGAAGATATAAGGTGAATAAACCCTTTCCTAAAAAAAAAAAAAAAAAAAGAAGAAGTCTCTGTTATGTTGGGCATGCAAGATCTCTCTTAAAATCTCTTCCATTATTCCACATCAACCTCTTTTAATCCCGGCCCTCACTCCTAGAAACTCCAGGAAGTTCCCACTTTGTTAAAAGTCCTTTATACCTTTTCATTTTTTTTTCTTGTCACATAATTGAGAGGATTATGTCTGCTAAACAACAATTACATTTTTCTCTGTTAAAAAAAAAAACAGAAGATATTCCATATTCTAGTTAAATTTCTATGATTTTATCTTCAAGACTTTGGTTATGATTGAAATCACCAGACAGACATGGTTGGTTCAAAGTTCCAAGGCGAAATAGAAGAACAGTTGATGAAGTAGCATTCATGAATATTCTCCACTAAATATTTTGAATGAGGCCAAGCTCAGTTTGGAGTCTCCGTGATTCTTGTAGTAGTGGTGAAAACAGCATCAAGCCACACAGTTCAGAGCTGTCAAATAGTATTTCAGCTCCATTAAATATCATTCTGCCAAACAAATTGCACATTTGCCCTTTTGACCTCTGAACCTTGCTTTTCCTGTCTCTCTCACACCATGGCCCAAATTCCTCTACCACTGACACTGGATCTGTATTACTGTTATTAGCAAGTGATCTAAGCAAAACCACCTTTGTTTCCAGTGGCATTTTATTTATTAATTTTCCATCATTTTATTTCATACCTTCATGACCTTTGAAATAAAATAGTTATCTATTTTCTTTTCTAATAGTTTATTTTATTTAAACTTGGAGAATTTTAACAATGTATTTTTATTATATTCATCGATCTTTTTCATCTCCTCTGAGACCCTCTCAGGCCACACCCCGTTTACCTATCTTGCTTTGACAGAGCACAGAGTCCTCTTTATATTATCTGACTACTCTGAGCCACGGGGTCTGCCAGGGACTGCTGATACGCCAGCTATATCACTGAGAAAGAAAAACCTGACATTTCTCTCCCAAAATAAAAAGTATTTTGTGGCCACCACACCTCTACTTACTTGGATGTTTTTCCTAGAGTAAATTTTTGTAGGTCTTGTAAATGCTGTCATAGTCTCTATGAGGTTCTATGTATATCTTCCTTGTGTCTGAAATCCATTTTTTCTAGTCATTCCCTTTGCTTTTGTAAGTGTTAATGAGATATTTTCTATAAAAAAAAGTGTATGGTTCCAAAAGTGACACTCATGTTTGATTTCTGAACTCCATGCATATGTGCTTATGCACATAAGGGAAAGGGATTATATATATCAGAGTCTGCTACACACACAATCAAAATCCCAAGGTTTGAAAATCTTCCACCAATCATACCCCATGGATTTTAGTTCCATTTATTTTGTTCTACCAAAATGGATGAGTGTAATTATAGGGAATAGCTCAATAGCTATTTATCTAGCAAGGTAACATTGTGAATTAATCCAAAATATTGATAAAAATTTCCCTCTTAATATATTTAACACAAAGATGGCCATTCAATCTTTTCTTTTGTTGTTACTGAAGTAGTGGAATCAACACCAGAATACCACAAATGCTAAATGAGTGCTGTACCTCCATATCCCCGGGACATTTATAACCACATTCAGATTTTATTCCATTTTTAATCTTGTAAATTGATACATGACAAAGGCCACATATCATGCTTCTGTTTTCTTATAAATGGAAACAATTTTAGTTATAAGAGCTGCCTAAGTATGCCTGGGAACTAATGTTTTAAAATTTTTATTATTAAAAAAGCCTAGAAAATAAATAAAAACATCACACACCTAAACTAATCCTTGGTATCTACATAAATAATCACATAAAGACAGTATATAGATATATTATCTAAAAGAAGTTGTACAGCATTATTTCCTAAAGTAGATAACATTTCTACATATTTAATCTCAAATTATCTTAATTTTGTCAAGAAAGTATCAAATATGATATTCTATTTTATAGTTGAGAACAAAAGCTACAAATCACTGATGTAATTTCAAAATTGACACCATATCAAACTTTTTATACATTTTTGGTTTTCATTGCTAAAGTGTGATAATACTTTCAGCAAAATATCTGATTAAACTTATTCTTTAACCAAAGTAAGACAAAAATAAGTGAAATTTTTGCACTATTCTATGAATTATAAATGTCTAACACTGTAAGAAATATAAAACTGATTTTTCACATAATGTTGAAAGAGCCTCTCCTAAAAGAGAGATTAGATGCTATGATTATTTAAATGGAAAAAAGTCTTTTGAAGTAATTTCCCATATGATTTATAACTATCTTGAGATACTTTTTGTATTCTCATTAAAGTTCATATAAAGTTTCATGGATTAGTAGCTATCATCAAGAATATTTTATTAAATATTGTTTTTATTAGAATTTACTAGATTTTTCTGTCAGTGTCTGGCTTTGTTAGCCTTGAGGTCACATACATGAAACGGAAATATTATAAAGTATTCCCAAATACCTGACAAGATCATATTTTAATATAACTTAATAATGTTGATTCAATTTTAGTTAGTCAATTTTGTTAATAAAATTTTATTATCTAAAAGACCAATGAATTTATGGAATACTATGCAATTGCTATGAAACTAGTGTAGAGTTTGCATATGAAATACTAAATAGAATTACTTACCCATCTCTGCAGTGATGTATAGCATATGAACAGAGACTTAGCATCAATTAATCATATATGAAATAGTTGTTGCTGAAAGGGTCAAATGTCAAAAAAAATCACATTTTTATCTATTGGAAATAAAACATCACTAGTTGATTTTTATAAATTGTAAATTATTTGTATTTGAATGAAGGTTTAGTAAATGGCAGATGAGATGCATATCACTAAAAGAAATCTCAAAGAGTCTAGATTCACAGGCTTTACATTTATGCGTTCTTCTGATATTTTAGTGTGTGGTGGATAATTTTTTCAAAATAAATTTGATCTTTTAAGTGTTAACTGCTAATGTTTAGGAGTTAATAACCTCTTAGGTTTTGACTGATTTCACTAAATTATGAATGCTAAATTATAATCATCAGTTTTACATTAATACCTGATACAGGTTTCATGTGAAGATATTAAACCAAATATGGATAAAATAGGTAGAAGTATTGTCCCTTTGTTTATGTTCATTATTGGATGGTTATTATAAAGTTTACTGAAGAATGGATATCAATTGTAATCAAACAACATATCATTTTATAGAAAGGATCTTTAATAACAGTAAATTACACTATTTAGACCAATATACTTCCAAAATCCAGGTTCAATGGCTTTTTACATTTAAAACATTTATTTCTGAGATTATAAAATGATTGCTTCATTTCTACTTTTCCCTTCTCCAAACTGTCTGATATGAGCCTCCCATCTCTTTGTCAAATTTGTAGCTCCTTGTCATCTATTTAATTTAACTTAATTAATTAATAAATATCTATTAATATTTTTGTCCAAATTTAATCTGTTTGGTCTTGTATTATGTTAATGTGTACGTATGTTTTTATGGCTCAATATTGGATACTGGATGATCAACTGGTTGTCTTTATTCTGTGGAAGACCATTTCTCTTTTTCTCAGTATTCGTTAGTTGCCCATAGTTCTTCACATATGCTTGTGTGGTTTTTTTTTTTTTTTTGGACTTTTTCTATTTACTGAAGCATGTCTATTGGTGTGGATTTGTCCAGTCACAATAGACATATCTACAAAGCTTTTTGTATGTTTGAATCCACATTTGAGAGTCATCTCTGTATTAATATGTGATGTCTCTGATAGCTTATTTGAAAAGGTTTTTTAAGTCCTTTAAGGTTTAATTAGCTAGATACTTAGAACAGATATAAAACACATTCTTGAACAGTCTCTAAATGTGCTCTTAAATTAACTGTACAATTCCTATTAATATAAATTATTCTCAACTAGAATACCACAACACATAACTCACATTTTCTAAAAAAAACTACCCCATATTCCTTTTGGGTTTAGACATGATATAGTACTCTGGACCCTCTCTTCAGAAAAAGTCATTCATACATACAGAACAGTAAATGAAATAAAAGTTTGGTAGAACCAATAATAGAGATCACAATACAGTCACTATCAATACCTATGTACCAGTTTTATTGTTTGAAAAAAAAATGAAAAGCAATGGGTTAAAAAACAAGAATAAAACTGTAAGTTAGCATAGTTTTTTTTTCCTTTTTCACACTTTTTTTTTGACAGAAACAATTAAAACTTTCACTGAAGCAGTGACTTCCATGGTGTCCATCTGTTTTGCTGTGTTAACTTGGTCTATTTGTCCATTTGCTAGTATGTGAATAAGTACAATTGTTTTGAAGAGTAATGTGAACCCACAGGTTTTCCTGCTTATTTGTTGTAGTTCATCAGTTCTTACAACCCTTATACTTTATAGTGTATAAATCTTAAATAATAATATATTTTATTAGTATAAATATATTTATAAATATAAAATTTTTAAATATTTTATATTAATATTTTATGGATTATAAAATAATAATTATGAAGTTTTATATGTATTTTAGTGAAAGATGTTTAAATAAATTCTTTAAAAATACTACTGATAACGATTAAAAAGAAGGCTGTGGTATATTCAAACTTTTTCTTAAGGCTTGGTTTTTTGAATTATTATTTTAAAAAATCTTTTCTCATTTTACATACTAATCCCAGTTTCCACTCCCTCCCCTCCTCTTGCTTTCCCCCATTATCACTCCACCTTATCCACCATCCACTCCTCACAGAGGATAAGGCTTCCCATGGGGAGTCAACAAAGGCTTGCATATCAATTTAAGGAAGGAATAATGCCCTCCCTCCTATATCTAGGCTGAACAAGTTATTCCTTCAAAGAGAAAGGGCTTAAAAACCTATTTCAAGTACTAGGAATAAATCCTGGTCCCACTTCCAGTGGCCCCATAGACTGCCCCAACCACATAACTATCACCTAAATTCAAAGGACCTAGTTTGGTCCTATGCAGACTCCCTCACAGTCATTTTGGAACCAGCTCCCACTAGCTCAGGTTAGGTGTTTCTGTGGGTACCACCATCAAGGTCTTGACCCCTTTGTTCATATTATCACCCTTCCCGCTCTTCGATTATACTCTAGGAGCTCAACCCAGCGCTTCACTGTGGATCTCTGAATCTGCTTCCATCGTTTGCTGGATGAAGGGTCTATGATGACAATTAAGATAGTCATCAATCTGAGTACAGGGGAGGCAGTTCAGGTACCCTCTCCATTATTGCTTAGCATTAGGGTCATAGCTGTGGTCATCCTTGTGGGTTCCTGGGAATTTTCTTGTTGCCAGGTTACTTGCTAGCGCCGCAATGGCTCTCTCAATAAGGATATTTCTTGCCTTGCTCTCCCTCGCTGTTCTTCCCCAATCTAGGTCATCGGGCTCCCTCATATTCTCCTGCCCTCTCCTTTTCTCCCCTTCCCCTTGCGTTCGTTACTGCAGTAGGTAGCACATCAGACTCAAACATTCTTCTAAAAACTCACCATTTAACTTAAGTCCCTCCTAAGAATAACTGGGAATTTTTATGTACAAATAGCAGTTACTATAGTGGATTATGAATAGATAAAAATATAATATTTATTAAAACTAATAGTTGCGACAAAATTCATTGTTTTAGTCTGAGATACAAAGAAATAGAAAGCAAAAATACTTTTTAACCTATATTAGGGTGACCACGGTCTAATGAAATTTTTCTAATTATTTTTTTCACATTCTTTTATTAAATTTCAGCTTCAAAACTGCCTGGATAAAAGCTTAATTAACAGTTTAATCTGCATAAATTCACCTTGAGTCTTTGAGGATCCAGGACTGCAAGAATCCCAAAGGCTTCCTCATGTTGAGAGACATAAAAGCAATGCAGTTTTTAACAATGTTAATGGCTCAGCTAAGGAAGGAACACTATATATCGTGAATTTTCAAAATTCATTGTCATTGACTATGTATTCTGCAGGTTTGATACTTATATCAAAAAGCAGCTACTGAATTTGGTATGTTGAAATTTAATGAAAATATTTATCGGTTTTAAGAGGGGATTTTACTCATTTAACTGTTTCTTTCATTATTTCATCATTTACCCCACAACTCACCCTCCTACTTTTGTGTGTCTTTTATGTGTGATCTACTTCATATATTAAAAATACTTGCATGTGCAATGATGGGCAGTATGTATTTGAGTAAGGGCACGTTGCCAGTGACTGCAACATTGAGGACTATTTCTTCCCTTTCCCCTACAATCATTAACTGCCTAAGTTCCTCAGGATGCAGTGGGGAGCATGAATCTCTTCACCATCCTTGATAAATGCCAATATGTCTAGTCTTGAGAGGTCCTTATGTAGGTAACCACAACTAGTATGAATCTGTGACAGCAATAGTTTCCTATACCCAGAACACAATATGACATCATTCTGTCAATCTGAGGTCCTTTGATTATTTCTTTATCCTCTTCCTTGAAATTTGTTACGTTTTGGAGGGGCTAATATTGATGTCCATTTAGTGCTAATCATTCAACAGTACCTCATTCTCATAATTTTAAACGTTAATGATTCTCTTAATTAATGATCATGAATATTGCAAACCAAAGTTTCTCTGTCTGAGGCTAAAAAGAGAACTAATCGAATGGAATAAACATTTAAGTATTTGAAAGCAGCATTAATAACATATTCTTTTACAATTGGTAAAAGATTACCACATACAGACATTTGACCATATTTATAATACCATAAATAGGTTCCTTCCTGTAGATCAAGCCTCAAATACAATAAAAAGAAACTGGTTATCACGATCAACAGACATACTGCTCTAGTAGCTACCTCTTGCTTAGCATTGTAACATGTAGAATCCATAAATGGGTTCAACACTGATTTCCGTAGAGCCTACATTAATTATGTAATTGTGAGTAAGATGCTGAGAAAAATCTTATGGAAAGTGTATTATAAAGTAGAGATTTCTTTAGCAAACTACAATTTACATAGCTACATATAAAGAATTATGAACCCAGTCTAGCATAAAAGATTATCAATAAATTATAAAACCTAATTCTTTCTCAATCTTAATTACTTCCCTAGCATTATATCATTGTATTATTATTGTCTGTCTATTCATACTTCTGTTTGTCTATCTTCTACCTATCTATCAACTATCTATCATATCTATCCATCAATGTATTCATCTATCTGTTTCATTGGCCAATCTGCATTATATTTGCTTTCTATTATTCCACTTCTTACTCCCTTGATGTTTCTAGGTTTCTGCAATTGAATGCTTTTCTCAGATGAGTTCATTGGATATAATATATATTCTTGAGGTAGATCTTAAGCCTAGTACGCTCTTTCAGTAAAACAAATTATATTAACTTTTAAATTTGATACTTTGTTGGTCATGCATAATGAAAACATTGTGCCATCATTTATTAGATTTATTTCCCTGGAGATTGGCGGGATAAAAATAGTTAGAAAAAATTTAAAAGCAATAATTCATTGTTAAAATACCAGAATTCATCTAAAGACTACATTTTAAATCCTTTTATGCTTCAGCTCCTCCACTCTAATAAGTTTTTTTCTTAGAAAGTCGTCAACAACTTCTCCAACACTCTGCCCTGTTCAATGTCCCAGATGTATTTATATATGTCTCTTCCTTCCTGTTGTTGCAGAAGAAAAGACATTAATTTAGCGTTTCTGTTGCCAGTATACTCAATCATTTTTCTTTTGATGCCTACTAAAGTGATATTTGCATTTTAACACTATGTCTAAATTTTAAAATATACCTAGAACAATGGTGATTAAATTTTACTAAAATCATACTTTTCTACTTTTTAAATGAAGGCAATCACACAACTAGATTCTGGCCCATTAGTGATATTATACAGGAAAAGCCAGGTTTGAAATTACTTTTTTCTTTACTTATGGCTACTAGGAGTTAATTTTCTGTTTTGTGCAAGGTACTAGACAGGAAAGTCGAGTGCTATGAACAAGGAGGGGCTTCCTCCATCTCCTGTTGTCTGTCACTTGCCATAGCCTTCCTTCTTTATAGGGTGGGATAGTTGGGTGGGGCTCTGACTTATAACCATTTAAGCTTGAGCTGGCATATGTTTCTGCCAGGTCAACACTATGCCATCCTGTTTGTCAGGCCAGGCTGGATGACTGGCTACTCTTTCATGGTTTTAGGAGCCAGTCCATGGATGATGGGACTTCTAGAGGTCTGTAATTGTTTTTCTAATTCATTAGTTTAATAATATCTATACTCAAATTTCATAAGGCATCTATAATTTCATATTTTTGAAAATAGATTTTGCTTCATACAATATATTCTGATTATTATTCCTTCTCCCACAAATCCTCCCAGATCCTCTCAATCACTTTGTCCACCAAATCTCACCTCTTTCTTCTTCTCTCATTATTTTTTTTATGTTTTTGATATTAGTATCTCCAATTTAGCATTCTCTAAGTAAATACTATTTTAATTTTTTTATTTGATTCTAAACTTAGACAAATTTAGGAAACATAATGAGTATATGCACCACTAGACATACATGGTTTTCTTTTTTTCAAATATATTTTTTCTTTATTTTTTTTCATTTATGTAAATACTATTTTAATTTTTTTATTTGATTCTAAACTTAGACAAATTTAGGAAACATAATGAGTATATGCACCACTAGACATACATGGTTTTCTTTTTTTTTCAAATATATTTTTTCTTTATTTTTTCATTTATGTAAAATGATTGAGGAACTCTTCCACATGTTTAGCTAGATAAGAAATTTAACTTAAAACTGTTTAGACATGCATCACCCATGCGACAATGGTCATTGTTAATAAAACAAAGCAACAAATGATGATGATGGGAGTAAAAAGAAAAAACGCATACTGTGAGAATGTATGGAAAGACTGAGGAAAGATATCAGTATGAGTGTTCAAAAAATTAAAATAGAACTTCTATTTGAGTTGTGGAGACACAACAGTGGTGACTATGGCAGGCAGAGAAACATGTCATGGCTGAGCATGGCTAGTCTTCAGTCTTGTCAGTGGTCTTGGGCCAGTGGGCCTGACCCACAGAATCAAGCAACTACTGCTGCAACTTGTGCTGCTCCTCTTCCTGAGCGCTGCCCAAGAGCTGCAATAAGGATGCTGGAGGCTAGCTCCTAGGACAATCAGTGTCTAAGGACTCACTGGGATATTTACCCCATCTGTTGCCCAGGCACAGGCTCACCATGATTCTGGGCTATAATAGGATATCTGAGATGGATCTTAGCAGCAGTCATATATTTATGGTATTTTGAGTACCAGAAAACTTGAACTAGAACAAAGACTCATTATAATAATTATTTGATATAACACAATAAGGAAAAATACTGTACAATGCAGCAATTTCTGATGCCATATTGATGTGCAAATGTGCAATGGAGAGATGGAAAAGAAAGCAGAATCACGTTTTGCTGAGAGGGATGGAACTAGCAATGTGGAGGTAGAGGGAGGGCAGGAACGTCCATGGTTCTTTTGAATTCTCAAAAATCTTTAAATCTTTAAATTTTATTTCCTTCAACTTATGGTCACTCTCTCTAGGGTGTTTTCCAATTTCAGTCTTCCATCAACAATGCAATTTTAAATAAATCAATAATAAAAGCATATGATATACATGCATGTTTTAGCATATATTCATATGCTATTTGGTACAGTCAATGATGTTTGTATTTCTGCTATTGTACATACAGTATCATAATGCATTTAATGAACATTAGATCATTTTAAGTACACTATATTTATCTCTTTGCTAAGGGAGATATTATTGACTTATGATTTTGAAAGAAAAAGGCTAGACTCATGGCATGCAACAATGGAGAAAGTGTTGTGTGGAAAAATAACATCAATGTGCTACCAAGATTCATCAGCACCTGGAGAAGCAGAGTTTCTGTCATAAAACCCAAGGGATGGTTCTTCTGTCAAAATAAGCTGGGGTCTGTGAGTGGCACATGGCAGGATCGAGACAAGGATGTGCTATTGTTTCCAGTGGGTGGATGTGATTAGTTTGCTTGAATCACTGTGGACTGGAAGTCAATTAAAATGTACTTCTGAGAGACAAAAATGAATTCCATCTGGTCCCGCAGATGAAGACTGCTGTTAGAATACTGACACGTATCCATAGGAGTAAAGTTGGGAGGGGAACTTTGGTTTAAGGTATATGATTTCCTCCTGATTTCCCCAATATTGTGGTAGTATATTTATTGATACTTTGGTTAGACATTAAATGACATGAAATGAGAGATATAAACCATATTTGTTTTTGTCTTTATATACACAAAGAAATCAGTAATGTTTGGGTTCTTTTATTGACTAGACTTTTCAGTAGCTATTACCTATATATCTCTATCTATATACAACATGGAATTTTATTGACTACTGTTCCTATGAATTTAGTTTATTTTCATACCACACAAATGTGAATGAACCATCCCTTGATGTACCAGAACCACTAATGGCAGCTGTTGAAAGCTGCCTCTCAAGGTGTAGATTATACAGAAGTCTGGAAAAATTGTCAGAAGCCCATTAGTTATCAAAATGAATTCTATACAAGTACCAAAGGGGAAGCTCCTAATATTCACAAAAGTTCTCCCAACGCCATTCATTGAATACAAGTACCTGGGAAATCAATGAATCTCCAGAGAAACTTAATACAAATAAAAGATTTTTTTTGGCTCTTTTTCAGTGTAGTATAGAAACAGAACAGAAGGAAAAGTTTGCATAATTTTAACATGGATGAAACAATGAAGAGTCAGGGGAAAATACTGAGAAGTGTACATACTCATAAATCAATAGAACAATGTCATAATAATAAAACGGGTATTAGAAATACGTGAAGAAAATCCAATAGGAACAATAATGAAACATTTAGTTCATTTTTATTTTTGTCATACTCAGAAGGCAAGAATTATTCAGACTAAATTGATTACTACAGTGATGGATTACATTTTATAGTTAACCAATATGCAAAATGAATAACAAAAATATCCTACTTTCAATTAGGAAATAAAGTAGAGATTTTAGAATACCACAATGACCTCAATGTAAACCAGAAACATAGAAAAAGTTGTGGAATCATTATTACTTTATTAAAGAATATGCCCGATATCAACATGGTCATATATTTATTGAATTAAAGAACTTTTCCCATAGAAATGTCAGATACGCAATTCATTTTAAGTCATTTATTCTGAGTGCTCATTTACACTGTCATTCTTTCTGTTGCTAAGTCATGTGAGTTCTACAGTGAATAACAAAGTCATCCCACCCTTAGGAACATCATGGAATCATAACAAGCACAGAACATATTGCTGTGGGATGTGTAATGTAATGTATAAGACTGACTTCTGCTCTCCTGTAGCTGAAGACTGAGTCTACTTCCTTCCTCCACCTCCTGGGGTGGCATTGTGAGATGACCTTTCTCAGATGTTAGAAATCCTCTACATATGCTATTTTCAATAATAATATTTCAAGGAATGTGACCAGTAAGACTGAAATTGAAATTTTATTCAATGTTTTAAGTTTAATTTAAACTTAAATAGACATGCACAACAATGAAACCAGTATGAGATCTATTATACATATCGTATGTGCATTAAATAGTAAATCTCTTTGCATACAAAAGTACATAAAATGAATTAGATATCCCTGTTAATAGTGATATAATATTTTAAGAAAGAAATTGGATGATTAAAAATTAAGAAAAAAACTTTTTATGTAAACTTTAAATTCATCTGTGCTTCAGGAAAACATTCTGTTTGGATTAGATAAAGAAATCCCTTACTTTTCAGCTTATATTTGTTTTTTTGGAAAATGAGAGTTGCCACTGTCAGCTAACTTTTGTCATTTCTACAGCATTACTATCCCTTAATGTTGTATGTATAGAAGGTGCTATTAATTATACCAAATTCTCTGCTCTTACAGTTGCATGACTTCTTTTGCAGCTTTACCACGATCAAGAGGTAACTATTCTAGCAACCAAACACAGCCACTGTCTTCTTGGTTGGTGCATATTGTCTACAGAGAGGTCTGAACTGGGATCCTAGATAGGATCTTCTTCCTAAAAGATATCTTTACTAACAAATATGTCTGTGATCATTAACTGTATTAGAAACAAGGCTATGTGAAAGGACAAAAGCAGTTTGCACACCTTTTTAGGTCCTCAAAGACTGTGAGAGCAGAGGTGAGGGGGACACAGCCAACTGCAGTCGCTGCTCCCTGTCATGCTATTTCTTCTGTCTGTCCAGCTCAGTTATATCATGCCCACTTTTTCACCTTTCCTGCTGCTCTGAGCTTGACTGGTACCCACTACCTTAACTCCAGCCTCCATTGTCCCTGCACCATAGTAAAGTACTTGGCATTTTCATCATGTGCGCCTGTCTATCCCTACAGAGAGCAGCTAATGTGTTCTGAATAGCAACTTGTGCAGCATCTGCTATCATTAAAAGTCATGTTTTCCATGAAGCTTCTATATTCTCACAAGTTGCATCATACTGAATGGACAATGAAAAGGTATGAGGCTTCAAACTTGCACAAAAATCTCCATGCAATTAAGGGATACTGAAAATGGAACAAATTCATTCCTAGGGAAAAGCCACTAATTGATTATCTAAGATCTAACAGTCACTCATGAAAACATCCATACAGTTATATTTAGATAGATTGCAATGGTCATATAAAATAGCAAAGCTGAAAGAGTGTTTCACAAAAACTGAGTGGTCACTGGAACTAAATCAACCAGAGAAAGGAGTCAGTGACTTGGGAGAGGCTGTCTAAATGGAGACCATGCTTTGTGTGATTTTGAAGCTCATACCTGAGTTTTCTTTGCTCGTTTTTCAATACATAATGAAGTTTCCATTGTTCATGACAAGATCACATGACAAATGACAGAATGAAGGTATGGACGGTAAACAAAGAATGTTTGTGATGCTTTGCTAGATTTTGTACTTTGGATTTTGGAAACTTTAAATGGTTTCGCGAATAATCAAATACTACCTTATGATAGAAAGCACAAAGGTGATGGATAAAAGAAAGAGCAAACACGTGATATCTAAAATCTGCTGTAAGTAAAACTCACTCTCATAATCTGAAGATTTTAACTCATTTTGTCTTTAAGTGCGATTGCAACATTCAAAGGGAGAAAATCTTAGAAAGGTAAAATGAAATATCTGAGGTTCAAAATGATTGTAAATAGTCTCTGTTATCATTTATAAAGACGTGGGGCCAGAGGCTGGTACCACAATGGACTTCGATCCCACAAAGGTTAGCAGCAGGCCTTCCTAAGCCACTTCAGGTTCCCATGGTGACAGATAGATAAGCCATGCAGAGAGAGTTTGAGTATAGAGTTTATTTACTGGGTTATGGATGAGAAAGGGAAAGGAAGAGGAGAATGGGGGAAGAAAAGAGAGAGGCAGAGGCAGAGAGGGGGGCAGAGAGGCAGAGAGGCAGAAAGACAGGGGGAGGAGGCAAAAAGAAGGGGGGTGGGTGAGAGAGGCAGTAGTTACCTCTTCAGAAGAGAGACAGGAAGAAACACAGAGAATAGGCAGGAGATGCAAGGAGGAGGCGGGAGAGGACAGGCTTGTCTCTTAAAGGGGCAAGGCACCCAGGTGACAAATGAGGCCAGCAGATTGCAACAGTCTCCATTGCAGCTATGAATCATCTGGCACATATTCCTTATTTATCATGTTTTCATAAAACAGTGTCTGGTGTGGCAAGTCCTTCTGTCTATGTGTTGCTTTTATTGGTTAATGAATAAAGCTGCTTTCACCCAATGGGTTAACAGTGTAGAACTAGGCAGAAAATTCAAACAGAGATGTAAAGAGAAGATTAGGCAGAGTCAGGGAGAAGTCACATAGCTGCCAAAGAAGACAAACACCTCCACAGGAGCCTGCAGAAACTTTGCTGCTAAGTCATGATCTCGTGGTCATGCACAGATTAATGAAGATGGGTTAGTTTAGGATAAAAGAACTAGCTAAAAATACTCTTTTTATTGTTTTTTAATTGATTTTTATTGAGCTCCACATTTTCTTTGTTGCCCTCCCTGCCTTTCCCCTCCTCTTCATCCTCTCCCAAGGTCCCCATATTCCCAATTTACTCAGATCTTTTACTTTTCTACTACTTAAGCTATTGGCCAAGCAGTTTTAGAAATAATAAAGTTTCTGTGTGATTATCTCAGGTCTAAACAGCTGAGAATGAATGAATAATCTTTGCCTACAAATATTTGTATATTATAAACCAGAAGTGTATTTATGTATTTCTCCCAGCCATGATGTCTCAGCTACTACCATACAGCAAGTGAAACTATATTTTCAAGACCCAATTTCTTCTCCCAGATTCCTCCATAAATACCTTCAGGACTCCGTGTAGTTTGTTGTCCTATTCAATTTCATAGCTGTGTTCCTATAAAGAACTAAAGTGTTAAATAAGAACCAGAGAATCTCTCTAGTGATAGAGCTGCTTTTTGTACTTTGCAATTATACTAATTAACAACTAGCTTTTAAAATTAGAAGTTGAAGAAATCAAAGAAAATGAGCAAGATAATGATTCTAAACACAGCCTTGGTTTAAAATGCAAGTAAATATTAGCAACTGAGCTATCGAGAAAACTCTGACATATTTTAGGTAAAAATGTGTGTCTCAATTTAAATTGAAAGATTGATTCTGTGATTTGTTAGATATGTTAATCATTTCAAATGAAAATTTACACATGAAAAGGAAAGGAAAAAAATATCTAAAATAGGCTAGCAAATAAAGTACCAGAAACTAATTGAAATGAAACTCATATGTGGCAGCCTGTCCCCTCACTAAAGTAGGGTTGTGGCTCACAAAGGCAGTCAATGCAAAGAATCATGACATTGATATTTAAAAGCCAAACCAATTGGGTCACAGAACCATTTTCTTTACAAACTTGTATGTCATTAATCTTTCAGAAACCCTGACACATAGACATGAGTCATACTTAAACACTGACAAAATCTATGCATCCCGATATGCAATTGTGACCTGTTTCTAAGTCTGTCTATTAAAGCAAGGATTTATTGTAAAAGAGAGAAATCTGGTGTTCTGTTTTTACGTTTTTTCTGCCAAATAGTTAAATTCATAGGATACCTTAAGAAACACATGCTTGTGTGTCTGTATACCTGATTTTTGTTTGATAAAGCCTTTCCTAAAATGGAGAAAATTGAGATTTACACTAAAGCTACTCATCTAACTCTACGATTTGCATAATGATCTAAGAATTACTTACATATTAAATTATTGTGGGGAAAAAGAGAGTTGCAAAGAGATAGAAAATATCTTTGTATAAAAATAATAGCATTATACAGAAACACACACATTAATGCAGTAAATTTGGAATACAAACTTTCACCGACCTATGCAGTTCTATCTGAAAGCTGGGATTTGAGGACCCTAAAGGATGAGATGGTCTAAATCTAATGTTGTTTAAAATCTGATTTTGCTTCAGCTCCGGTGTACCTTTATACATATAGTAACAAAGAAAAGAACGATCCAAGGAAAGATTTTGAGTTAAAAAATGGGTTAGGAAAAGCATGATCAGAAAAACATGTAAATATGCATCAGTGAGTATATACTATGTATTAACATAGGAGTTCTTCCCCAGAACTTTCTCAGGCCAGAACAATTTCAACCTAATTGCCCGGCATGTACTATAAAGTATATCTGGAAAAGAGTGCAAACAAGACAGAGGCCATAAATAGATTCAGGTGCACTGAGGACATATTCTCTATATTGCATTCTGTAGCTATGTGCTGACATCTAGCAAGAATAAACTAGCCTGAAAAATCGAATGTAAATATTTAACATAGAAGTCATGAAATCACATCCAAACACGATCCAGGCAACAAAATTCACCTGAGGTAAAAGGTCCTCTACTTTTTTGCTTGGCGCCTCTTGTTCACCAAGCATCCTTGACCTAGTTATGGCATCTGTATGGTTGAAGCAATGAGCACAAGGCTAAAGAAGAGATACACAATAGAACAAATATATGAGTCCTAATGACTGCTGAGTGCCAATCCATAAGTGGGACATGTGTATGACACATTCCAAGGCTCATGAAATATTGTGGAAGGCAGAGCAGAAAGAATGTATTGCTGGAAGGAATATGAAATGTCTTCTGCATATGATGGGTTTGCTATCCTGTGAACTAACAGCATTGACCACCAGAACAAGATTGTATTCAACAAGGACCTTTAAAGGTTTTAAGATCCCAAACCCTCCTAGAGGGGAATAGACAGTAAAACAGTTCGTGAAGGAGGGACATTCATATTCCTCAGTTTTGTAGCCAATGGTACATTGCCTACATTGAAGCAAAGAAGTCCTCACTTGCACTCATGTGGGAAAGGACAGTTACATGCACTGTGTCATATACACACATAAAAAATGGAATATTAGAGAAACTTGGGAAGAAGAAAGTTTTTGGCAGGAAGAAAAAGTGATAAGTAACAAATGGTGGTACATTAAACAAAAAGCAATGATGTGTGTGTGTGTTGGTGTGTGTTTATGAACCTGAAAGAACAAAATGTTAAAGGGGAGTCAAGATTACTATAACCAAACATTGACAACATACAAAATATTTTGATTTTTCTTATTTTCTTCTTTTTTCCTCAGTTCTTTCTTCTTTCCTTCTACCATTCTTCCTTCTGCCCTTCCTTCATTTCTTTCTTATTCTTTCCTTTCTTGTTTTCTTCTTTGTAGCAGTGAAATTAGTAATATAGAGATCTGTATGCTATTTCTCCTAAATCTCTTAAATGGAAAATTTGTAAATTATTAAATTATTTCTTCACATATTTCTTTGTCTAAAATTTCTTTGAAAGGACAAAATTGCAAAAGAGGAAAAGATAGCATCAAGTTTAAAAATACATATAATTAGATAGTTGTTTATATCTGAAAAATTAGCCTGGGGTCTCAAGAGGGAATCTGTGAATCTCAATTCTGAGAAAAAAAATATTGAGACCCCATTTTACTTTCAACTACAATTAAAGAAATAAAATTAAACAAATGATGGTAAGAAAAAATAGAAATAGACTTCCTGTTTAATGTAGATGTGGCCATTCATACACTAAGACCCTTTGTGCACACTTTCTCCACAGAAATATAGGGTATCTCTCTAGAAACAAATTATGTTAACTAGGAAGATTTGTTAACTCACAGTTTAAGGGGTAGTTGTAGGCCACAGTTCAATACTAAAAACAAGAATAGATGCTCTGTTTATTCACAAAACTGCATCTATAAAAATACATTTACCCACCTTCACAACAACTCAATTGAGAGCTAGTGTTTGATCTTCAAATAATGTAGCGTAAGTTTTCTTGCAGGTGCTTGACCATCCCCATGTATACATTCTTAAAGGTTCACCTAATGAAGAAAAACATCCAGGTTACTCCACCATGAAGAAAAAAAATCTTCATAAACAAGAATTACTAAAAGATGTTTGAGAATAAAATATTTTACAGTATGACATATAAACTCTACAGTAAATAAATAAAAATAAGAATTGACAGGGTTCCAAGTGCATTGTTACTTGACATTTGCTATTAAAAAAATCAATGGACAACTGAAGTATTTGAGTATTAACTCTAAAAATTTATAAGGGAATCAGTAAAATTAAGGATTAAAACACATAACTCAAGGTTTTGGAACAATGAGTTGATTGAGACTAAGCCCTGGAAGATGTTGAATTATTGTTATACGCACTTGCACGTGGTCCCTGCCCTTCATTACCACCTCATTTCTTTGCCTTCAGTCTTTGCCCTCGTCAAAGGTTTCCTGTGCTTGTTGTAAAAATGCTTCTGCTCTTTAAGAATATAAAAAAAAAGCATGGCAGTCCTGATTTGAAGTGACCCAGAAGGGCAGTGGTAAAGAGAAATTATTTTAATGGGCAAAATATCAATCTGTGCTCCAGCTGATTAATTTTATCTTTATAAAACTTAACGCATGAGTCAGGTCCATAGCACTTCTTGGTGTATAGATAATGTCTTGGCTGGGGGGTGAGGAAGGTACTTGATTAGAACCTGTCATAATTCTGGAGTCATTCATGTAGATAGCTGTTTTAAAATGGGAGCAGGATGAAGATAGTTGTATTTATGTAAATGCTCACCAGAAAATGAAATCATCTGAAAACTTCTAAGACTGGGTAGTTGGACATATATTGCATACAATTCAACTTCTTTTATAATACCACAATTATATATTTAATAAATATTCATTTTCAGGATGAAAGTAATTCATGATCTCTGAAATAAAAAAATATTATATCTTTATATAAATAAAAAATTATATTCTCCAGGGACAAGCTTGCTGTATTTGTGTCTAAGTTCTGCTCGTGGTAGATGTCCACTCTGAACTTCCTCCAAGGGTACCTTTCTCCCAGTGGATTATTCACAGAATTAGAAGAGGATGTTGGTGTTGCAGAAATTCTGGGACACATGGAATGCTTCTGTTGCTTGAATAGGAAGTTATGAGAATGAATATGTTCTTCTCACCTGAAGTTTCTACTCCCTTAACTAGTGTCCATGAGCTTATTGTCCTTCTTTCCACTGTTATGGTAGTTGACATACTTGACGTCCATCAGTTCAGAGTTCTCACATCACAGCGAATTAAACAGGGCTATAGGTCACGTATGTGAAACTCACCCTCTGCCTCATATTTTATTTCAACTTATACAGTTGACTTCAACATTACAATACCCCACTACTGCTAAATTACTTTACCAGTTACTTCATTACATAGTGCTTTATTTATTTATTTATTAAAAATTTCTGTCTCTTCCCCACCGCCACCTCTCCTTTCCCTTCCCCTCCCCCAATCAAGTCCCCCTCCCTCGTCAGCCCTAAGAGCAATCAGGGTTCCCTGCCCTGTGGGAAGTCCAAGGACCACCCACCTCCATCCAGGTCTAGTAAGGTGAGCATCCAAACTGCCTAGGCTCCCACAAAACCAATAGGTGCAGTAGGATCAAAAACCCATTGCCATTGTTCTTGGGGTCTCAGTAGTCCTCATTGTCTGTTATGTTCAACGAGACCGGTGCTTTTTATTCCCGTCAAAGAATTCCTGGATTTATCCATATAGAGCTGGAAAGGAGTGTCTAATTTGTTCCTGACCCGAAGAATTCACTGGCTAAATGTCTTCAATTTCTTCCCAAACTGTGGAAGCTTGTTTGAATTAGGGGTTATAAAGGTTGTGTAATTCTGTCTGTGATTTAACAACGATTCCCTGGTGTCAAATAGTGTCACCTATTTGAGTCAGCTTCACGTCACTACAATAAAATATCAAAAGAGATTAACTTCTGAAAAGGAAATTTTCCTTTCTCTCATAATACAGGAGGTTCTTATCTCAGATCACTTGTCTCAACAACTGAGTTTTAGATGAGGAAAGTGTATACTGAGGGAGGTGAGTACATGTCACAGGAAATAATATATAATTCACTCATGTCATTAATTAGGAAGACGAGAAAGACAGGGGGTAGACCATGATGCTCTTGTCCCCATCACAGGCTTCTCACTAACAAACTCTCAGGGGACGATTCTAAGGAAACCACAAAGTCAGCTTAAACATTTGTCTCACCTGCAGCAAATCCATAGACTGAGGTAACCTGAGTGATGG
Source organism: Alexandromys fortis (assembly GCF_014885135.2). NCBI lineage: Eukaryota > Metazoa > Chordata > Mammalia > Rodentia > Cricetidae > Alexandromys > Alexandromys fortis. The sequence goes on along the minus strand of NW_026067911.1, from coordinate 13,172,909 downwards.
TGGTAGGGAAAAGTCAAGCATTGCTCTATGACGGAATCACATAGAACAACAGTGATCCTCTAGATTGCCTCTTTTCCTTCCCATGTGCTGTAAGAAAATAGGAGGGTTGGATCTCGATGACAGGAGAGATGGTCAGGAGCTTGGAGAAGCACTGGTGGGGGAATAAGAAAAAAATCAATAAAAAAAATACACATATCTAATTCAGCAGGATGGCTAACATGCTAGAAAGGTCAAGAATGGGTGTCCTCAGCAGACCATTAGATACATACATCATAGCTGTTTGCTAAATGGAAAGATGCAAAATCCCAGGAATCTGTGGATACATTTAATCAACGTTCACATCTGTATCAAAACAAAGACTTTCACACGTAACTCCTCAGGGCTTGATTTTTCTCTTCTGATTCCATATGTTAAATTAAAATTGAAAGATGTTAAATAAAAGCCACAGAAAACAATTTCAATAGCCCAATTTTAATATTGAAGCACATTGATAGAATGTATATATTGTAAGAAATTAAGGTTCGTTGAGCTACACAAATTATTTGGAGATAATCTTTGACATAGTTATTTCAATCATATCTTAAAATTAAAAGCGAAAAATTAATAAAAACAAATCAAAAAGGAGTTCATAGAATATCAAGAATTGGGATTCAGTGAGGTTCATTCAAACTAGAGGACGGTGATTGACACAGAATAACTGCTGTGAACCACACCAAGCTAAACAGAAGACAGCAGGATCTAGCAGAGTCATAAGCAGAGCAGTGTCCTTGCTCCTCAGCCTTCAGAAGAGAGAGAGAGAGTCAATATAAGGAGCTCATTATTACAATCCATTATCATAGTGATGTTCAGCTCAGCCTGAACACTGGGTAATACAGATATATGTACCTAGCTTAAATAGTTAAACAAAAATGTGGTAATTCTTTAAACAGATGTTTGACAAGAATTTTAAAAAGACAAAAAATAAAAAAAAGAACAACACAAATCTGGCTAATTAAGAGTAGGGGGAGGGGGAGAAGAGTGGGAGGAGGAAGAGGGAAAAGGGAGATGGGGAGGGAAATGGGAGGCGAGGAGGAGGCAGAAATATTTTTTCAATAAAAAAATCACAAAAAAAGAGTATTTCAGCTATGTCACACACACACACACACACACACACACACAATATATATATTTAACAAGGAAGGAAAAGCCAAAAATCTCAAATACTGATCCTCTTACACTAAATTGTATATTTCTGTGCAATTTCTGAAAATATATCAATATTTTTAATATTAATTACAAATGTTCAGCCAATAGCTCAGATTTGTTACTAGATAACTATTACATTTAAATTAACCCATATTTTGTATCTGTATTTTGCCTTGTGGTTTGGTACCTTTTCTCAATATGACACCCCATCTTGCCTGTCTCTGCATCTGCTAGTGATTCCTCTGACCTGTCCTTCTTCCCATCATTGTCATCTTTGCTCTCCTGCCTAAATTTCCCCTGCTCAACTATTGGCCAATCAGCTTCGTTATCAAACAATCATAGTGACAAATAGTCACACTCTGTAAAGAAATATTCCACCTTTATCAGGATAAAGGGATGATTTTAACAGACTTGAAGTCTAGATAGTTATAGCTAAAGATTTACTTAGCTATGATAAAAGGTAGATTAGGTATAAAACTTTAGAGTCACAAAGATAGGATAATTAATAAGATATTTTCTCTAAATTTGCCAAATATAAATAGGCTGGATATTGTAATTGTAATTCTTACTTGATAATCTTTTTACTATATATAATCTTATTACATTAAAATATCAAAATTTATGTGAATTATAAAAACAAACTTCACCAAAAATCACATTTTTAAACATATGTTTAACTAGCAAAGTTTTAAAATGGGTAAAATCTGACTAAGAATAGTCTTTACAGTATTTTGTGAAATATCATAGAAAAGAATTAAATCTACTATTTATATCTGTAAGGCATCATCATTTAGAGCAAAATCAATCATAATGGAGCCTTACTTGTCTATATACATAAAGATATCAGTTTTTTAAAATCTGTATTTCAGTTTTAGTTATTTTCCTGCCTGAGAGTTGTATATGAAAGAAAGAAGGTGCACACGAGGGCCGAAGAGAGTCATAAATTTCTCGAAATTCATGTTACAGGAAGTTTTGAGAAACTGGGAGTAGGTGTGGTGTTTCAAACCCAGATCATGTGCAAGAGCTGTGTGTGATATTCAGTCTTATTGAGACCCACCAAAGACTTAGCTGAATGACTCTTTCTCAGGGTTTTTTTGTATGGTTGAAATAAAACTATGTGGTAATAAAAATGTGTGGTACAGGTATTAAAAGGTGTAACTGGGATTAGAGAAACAACTTTTAAGAATGGTCTGGGAGTTCTGTCTGTTCAGCTGGTAACCTCAATTACTTGCTAAGTGTATTTCCCTGGATGATGCCTGAATTGTCTGGAAACTTGGCATCTGAGTAGTGCTATGGCAAGTGATATTGAAGAGAAGAGAGTGCACAGCATACAAGAAGCCTTGTCTTTTATAGCACAGTCTCAGCACTACGGTAACAGAATTTCTTTGGCAGTACTCTCTTTGATAGCTTCCCCTTCATGGTACATGTAGCTAATAAACTGAATAGAAGGCATAATTAAAGGTCATGTGCAAAGCTTGTCACCCTGGTTTAAAAAAAAAAAGTATGAACCAGAGCCAGGCAGTGGTGGTGCCTGCCTTTAATTCCAGCACTTGGCAGGCAGAGGCAGGAGGATCTCTGTCAGTTCGAGGCCAGCCTGGTTTACAAGAGCTAGTTCCAGGACAGGCTCCAAAGTTACAAAGAAATATTATCTAGAAAAAAGTTATGAACCAGAAATAAATCATAAGATGCAACTCAAAATAAAGGATGCATATAAAAGTATAAAATTATGTTACTGTCTTCTTTATGTACACAGTTTCAGAGAATATATGTTCACTTGAGTTATTCATCTATATGTTAATAGCTGCTTATCTATTATCCTGCTAAACATATTGATGATGTCAATTTTTCTAACACATATAATGTAGGAAAAAACTTTCCATATACTTCATCTCAACCATGTGAAAATGTTGCAAGAAATATTTATTAAGGGTAAATATATATGATAATCTCTGTGTACAATTCCAATTATTGAGCTGGATTGCCAATTCATTTATTTCCAAAGTGTCATATCAGAGAATTCTACCACTTTCTATTCTTATTGAATTATGGAATACTCCAGCTTGGTATTTTGACAAAAAGAAAGCTATGAAAGAAAATATGTTAGTATTTAAACTTTGTGATTATTTTTTTATTACTCATGTTCTTGAGTAATATATACATCCCAGTTTGCTTTTCTGTTACCATGCTAAAAAGTAATCAAAAGAATACTGGTGAAGGAAGAAACTATTCCATCTTACAGACTGTAGTCCTTCATCAAGGAAAGACAGTGAATCAGATCAGATAGGAACCTGGAGGCAGGAACTGAAGCAGAGACCATAAAAAAACACTGCTTACGCTCCTCCTCAGTTACCACCATTAGACATCTCAGGAATACATGCCTAGAGACCTCAGCACCATCCATGGTACAATAGGACTTCTCTCAATTACCAATCAAGAAACTGTCCGACAGACATGATACAGGACAGTCTGATGGAGATGATTCTTCCAAGGTGTGTTGATAGCCAAAGTTTGATGCCATTGCTCCTTTTCTGTTTCCTATGGATTCATAGAGTTACTTTTGTGAACAGTATTTCTCTGTCCCTCATCATTGTTTCCTGAGTTTAATATAAATTTGGAATTAGTTTTTTAATCTTTTTATGTGCATTTTTACTACATTTTGTCCTATAATGTCTTTTTTCAAACCTGCATATGTTCTTTGCTTTTTTTGTTTGATGTGATTAACATGACTTTGAAGTAGTCACTACATGATAGCCCAGTTTGTACTATTTTCTTTTTATAGTATATGTTTGAAGAATATTTCTTAATCTGGGATTATAATAATCCTTTAGAAATTAAATGCATTTCAGAGTTTATTTTCATGTCACAACCTAAACTGTACACACACACACACACACACACACACACACATCTCACACAAGTCTGAAAGTCTGCATGTTTATGATAGACACTTGGGTTTGGATATCACATCCTAGAAGGGATTAAGCACATCTGATTTTTCCTTTCTCTTTTGATTTACCAGCCACAAAGTGAATGTTTTCCATCTACCATCTAATCGGGCTGTAATACATTGAGCTCCCATTCTGATTAGAGTTAAAAGGAAATGGGTCTACACAAACATGGGTTTCAGTGAACAGAAGTACAAGTAAAATTAACTTTTTACTTTTACAAGGAACAGTTTACAAAGAACATAGAACAGTGATTCCAGACAGTGAATGATGTAGAAAATAGGAATAACTCCTAGGCCCAACTGCTTACGTCAAAACCTGTGTGTGTTGCAGTCAGCAAAGTGATAAGAGAAAGAGTGAGTGAGTCCTTGGGAGTCAGCACTCAACAGGAACATGGGGATAAGGAGATTGGATTCTTTTCTCTTCTGACTTTCGGACGTACTCTGATAAGATTCTATTTCTCTTTCTATTTTCCCCTTTCTGCCTTTTAGAGTGGGGATATTCGCCTGGTGTCATTGCAAGTGGAAGTATAGAGCTATTTTTATAGGTTCACAAGTTTGAAGCAAAACTCATGTAATTCTCAAAGGAATTTTAGTCTTGCTGGCAGAGTTAATATGGGGAAGGTTCTTGAGACGGACAGCATCTACTGTTTACTGCACGATATCCATGATCCTTTGTTCATTTATGTGTTGATTTATCTCAGCTATGTAGTATAATAATTAAAAACTAATTTATAGATTAATTTACTATAGATGTACAGTAATAGTCATTTGGCCTTCAAAAAATGTTTGAAAATGCATAATTTCCCTATTGATTTTTAATGACTCCTTTTTCATTACAAATTTCATCATGGATATGATCAATTCTGCATTTTCAATATCCTCTTTGTATTCTCTTGTCTATGAAATTCAAATGTTAAAAATTTACTGATTTTATACTATTTGTCTTTACATAGTTTCATCTGCTAGTTTAGTATTCTTAACTATTTCCTCATATCATCTTATTGAATTTCCCTAAGTAATTTTGTATGTTATTAAATTTATACCAATTATGGAGTGTCAGAATATAAAATTTTTTCAATATATAGCACCTAATCAAGATAAAAGCTGCCGTTCTTGGTTCATTTAAGGGCTTTTTATAGCTCTCAGTAATTTTCTTCCTAAACGTCTTAGACACTTTTTATTAAATCCATTATTTGATAACTTACAACTCATGCTGTTATTACAGAGGAGCATGCTTTATTATTACATTTTAGAATCGGTTGTTGCTTGTGTATATATGGTATTGATTTCTGAATTGTTCTAGTATTTGGCAACCTTGCTGCAATTTCTGATTAATTTTTATTGCTTCTAGATTTCATTAGATTATATATGTTGGCAATCATATCACCTTTAAAAGAATAACTTTAAAGGTTCAATATTTCATTGACTTTTATTGGTTTCTTATATTCTCCAGTACCAGTAGTTCAGTCAGTAATGAGAGTAATATTGTGGGTTCTTTTCTTGTTTGTAACTTCACTGTGTTTCCAAGTTTGGCTTTTAAGATACGTGTGCTGCAGTCCTTCACAATAAGCCAGTTCTCCTCAGTTATATTAAGTATTTGCTCATGGTGCACAGGGGCTTCATGCCATTTGTGACTGATTGCTCATATTTGCTTCTGAAACAATTCAAAGGATTATTGCTAGTTTTTTAAAAAAATATACATTAATGTATTATGTTCTACAAACATTTATCTGATGACTATGTTTTTATTAAAAAACATAAATTTCATTTTAATATATTTCCAAAGCAATATTTTTGCATGTATCTATAAGACTGATACATATTAGTTTTCTTGTGTCTTTCATTATGAATTCTTTCTTTTGGAAGAATTTTTAAATTGTAATGCTATTTAGTCTCACAAATTTTCAATAAGGACTACACTGCTTGTTCTATAAAATAAAGACTTATAGTAGGATCTTTCTATTATATTAGTATTTGTTAAAATTGCTTTAAAAACACTCTTCAGGTTGAAGTTTCTTCATCAGTTTTCTAATTCTGGTTTATGTGAGCTTTTCGTTCATTTCATTCATGCATGCTACATTTTGAAAAATTATTTAATTTCAAATTGTCATTTTATTTACTTTCAAAAACTTTTACATAACATTATCTTTAATGAGTCTTTAGCCTTTTTAATATTTTAAAAATATTGTCTATCTCTATAAAAGTTTATTTTAAAAATCTTAATTCAATTTTTTTCTCAGTATTTCTTATCTTCTATTTTATTTCTTTAGTTTTATGCTGCGGTTTTCTATTCTTTCTACGAAATGCTTCTTGTTTTTTATGAGTTATCAAAAATACACACAAATGGAGAAGGACACTTTAAAGAAATCCCACACTGCCTCTGAATTGAGAAATAAATGGTAATTTATTTAGGGGTAAACTCACTGTTGGGAGCAGTGAGACGCCAGATCCTGAATTTCTTGTAATTCCCTTATCTGAGTGCCTACAGCTGCTCTGAGCATGAGACCTTAAGGAGTTGCTGATGGCAGGAGAGTGGTTTCTGGTGGGTTTGGCTGGGGCGTGGCTATCTCTATATAATCTTCCCCTGAACACAATAAAGGGGGCATTCTTGGGGAATTCAAGGATGACCCGTGTCGCTGTCTCTCTGTCTGTATGTGTCTGTGTATTTTAACCTCCAGCCCCTTGCCCCAAGCTCAGTAATTGGGTGCCAGCGCACGAAGCGCAGACACGGGGGTGCGGTGCGCAGCAACTCACAAATCAGAATCTTCTGCTTGAACAGAGATTAGAAACTGAATCCCGCAACTGGAAAAGAGAGCCTGAACGCAAACTCTACATAGGCATATATAGTATAAGAGGCCACGCCCCAATGGGCGGGTAACCACTGGCTGTAAGACTTCCTACAGCACCTCCCCCTTTTGTTTAAATAAGAGAGTTCTGAGCCTAATACAAAATTATTTACAATAAGAACAAATATATTAAATAACTATCCTATCCTAACTAGTTTAAGTGTTGTATAATAAATAACTTGGCCAAGTCATGAGAGGAAGTAACTACAACTACCTAGTATTCAATCCCATCAAAGATCCAAGAAGTGAAATAATATTACTTAAGTAAGCAGGAAGTGCAATCAAGCAACTTCCAAAATGTGCAGCAAATGACAGAGACAACTGGCTACCTGAGCAATTACCCAAAGTCTTATTTGAAATTTTGAAGCAACCAACTTTGGCTAAGGCCTAGAATAACTGACAGACCATCTTACTCTTGGCAAAATTTGACAGTCCTAAATGAAGAAGGACACTTAAAAGGAATCCCACACTAGCTCAGAATTGAGAAATAGATGATTATTTATTTAGCGGTAAACTCACAAATCAGAATCCTCTGCTTGAACAGAGATCAGAAACTGAATCCTGCAACAGGAAAAGAGAGCCCAGATGCTTACTTTACATCGGCATATATATTATAAGATGCTATGCCCCAGTGGGCGGTAACCACTGGCTGTAAGACTTCCTACAGCGCACAAATATTGAATAATATCATATAAACATACAGAAAAATAAAAACAAACACATACCTATAACACCACTTTTATATACAATAATTATTTACCCATATGTATCTTTTAACTAAGCTAGAACTCTGCAATAAAAAAAAGATTACTAAGCAAAAAGAAGAACATGGAGGATTTTAATTTTTTAACGTCAAAGTATCTGATTGCTTTAAAAATACCAGTTTATTCTGGGAATGGTGTATCACGGAAGATAATCAGATAACTTCTCAGTTGTGTTTATGTTTTTCAAAGTTGACATTGCTTTAGAGAGTATGAGAATGTCTTCATATAAATCATACACACCTTTAAAAAGCAAAGAATAATGTTATTACAGTAGAAACTTAGTTACCTGCATTTCTTATTTATTTTGCTTGACTTCTTTAATCTTTTCTGTGTGGTCAGTGTGTAGCACATCTGTTTTGTAGTGGACCTAATTATTTCTTACAGAGAATGAACAGGTGTATTGGAAACTCAAAAGCCTAAAATTTCATTTCTAATTTAAAATGTCAATTGTATAGAAACCCTTGAAATAGCCTCTTCCACCTTTTCACTAAGATAGTTAGGTAGAGGCTTAAGAAAATGAAATTGCACAACACTGAGCTGCGACTCACTGTCAACTGATTGTCAGGCTTTGAGAGGAATTTCCATTAGCTACAAGGCCAAGGGGAGTGGATTAAATACACAATCAGGAAGAAGCTTCTGCTATGGTGGCTGCCAGAATGTAGATAGGACGACCTTTTATTTCCTCTCTCTTTCTCTAATCCTTGGATCAAAAACAAAATCTGAACCAAGCAGAAAATTGAATAGACACCTGTCTCCTAACCACATGTTGGATATAAGAAAGTGTTATAGCATATCTTGTGTCCACATGAACTGACCCTAATACCATGTCACATTTTTATATTCATATATTATGATTTTCTAAATGGCGAAAGGTGTGAAACATATTATTGGAAATTTATTACATGATAAATATAGGATTTCTGCAAATAGATTAATAATTGAGAGGAGAAAATAGTAAGCCCCAGCAGATTTCTTTACATGTTGTTTATTTTTTACTACTTTCCGTTAAAAAAAACGGAGATCTAACACCAAATAGTCAGCACTAAAAGCAAACATCCCAGTAACATTATAGAGATTGAGCAAGCTACATTTAGGTATACACACACACACACACACACACACACAATATAACTAGTATGTGCACACACAGACACGTGTAAAAACAATTAAGAAAAATGAAGGTATGAATTTAAAAGGAGTAAGAAGGGGTATATGGGAGGTTTCTAATGACGAAAAAAGGAAGGGTGTAATGATAAAATATTTTAATTTCAAAAATAAAAGAAATAACTAAAGAAAAGAGTACCCAATACATTTATGCATGTAGCAGCAGTATCAACAAATAAAACTCTTAGTCAATAGATAATAGATAAATATGGGAAACTGGACTGAGAACCACAAAACATTCTCTTCAGTTTATGCAATTTCATATAAAATTTACCTCAAATTAGATAAATTGCTGTCAATGATAGAAAAACGTATGCATGCCTGTGTGTGTGGGGGGTGTGTGTGTGTGTGTACTATAACTCCTCTATGTTTTAAGTAATATTCTCTTTGACTGAATTACATACTCAGTGAATGCATCATACTTGTCTGCATTGGGTCACTTTTCTACTCAGTACATATGGAAAAACCTCTAAGACCTATTATGTTGAACATTACGTAGAAAATTGAATAACAAAGAGGATTAGTGAATGATTTCAAAGATTTCACATGGAAGAATCTGATGGAATTGAGCACGTTAGCTAGAATATACAGTTAGAGAGCTTAGTATCTCTGACATTTTTTTAAAGGAGAACAGATAGTTGAAAGCAATTGGTTGAAAAGAAAAATATGAGTTTGATAAAAGACAAATTTAAAGGAAAACATGAGAAAAGGTCGAAATATACTGGTATGAACTTACATATTTCCTGAAATGCTTCAAATATGGAAGTCACTGTACAGTTACAATTTCTTGATCTGATGTCTAGTATGTTTTCTAAGTCTATCCAAGAATATAAGTAAAAGTCGTTGTCAGTCAGATGTTAATATAAAAAAAGAGTCTTTTCATAAAGACTCTCCAAATAAGAAAAAAAAAAAACTAGTGCAAGGAACAGTGGAAAAAAATCTTGATCCAACTATATTCTCTAACATGGATACAACTGAAGGTTAAAGCATAACCTCTCTCCTCTGAGACAAGATAGATTTCAGGATGCTCCCGATGGGTGTTCAGAACGAACACAATGGTTTGTCCTAATTTTTATTTTTTAATGCACAAGAAAGACAGATATTTAGTATCTTTATATAACACCTAAATAATTTATTGAGTGTATATATCTGAGAATTTAGATATATAACCTGAATAGTTTAATTTTATTGTATATCTTTAAAATGTCTCTAAACAATTGTATTGAATTAGATATGCTAGAGAATTTGTATACTATATTTGCAGGAAACATGATATCAGGTAAGTTATCATATAAGTTATAGGCCAGATGTATGTAATGAGGATTCTTTGGAAGGACATGAATTGTTAAAATGTATGCCATGTCAATTGACAGTATGCAATTAGTGCTAGTTATCCTTATAAAATGTAAGAAATTATAACAATGATATCTGAATCTTCATTGGAAAAGAGAGAACACAAAAAGGAATGAAGAGAAAATGAAAAGAACATGACACTATTGAGGACAATGAGCAATGACAATATATCATAATTAAAGATGCATTCACAGGAAATTTTCAGAAAGAAAAATAATATGGAAAATAATATGGTGAGTTAAATAATCTGAAAATATTGTGTTAAAAACAGTACTTAAGTTGAAATGCATTCAAATATCTTTTTTTTTGGATTTAATATTTTTATTTACTTTACATACCAATCACAGTTTCCTCCCCTCCCTTCTTCCTGTTCCCTGTCCCCACCTCCTTTCTACCTATCCTTCTTCTACTCCTCAGAAAGGGGAAAACATTTCATGGGGCGTCATCAAAGTCTGGTATAACATGTTGAAGCAGGATCAAGCTCCTTCCTTTTGGATCAAGCCGGAGTAAGGCATTCCAACATAGGGAAGGAGTTCCAAAGAGGTACAAGAAATAAGCCACACTTCATAACTGTAGAGGGCTTAGGTCAATCCCATGCAGGCTCCCCAGCCGTCAGTCTAGAGTCTGTTCGTTTCTTCAAGTTCAGGTCAGCTGTTTCTGTAAGTTTCTCCATCACGATCTTGACCACCATTGCTAGTGTTTGGCTATGGATCTCTGCATCTGCTTCCATCAAGTACTGCATGAGGGTTCTATAACGACAATTAGGGCAGTCAACAATCTAATTACAGGAGGAGGTCAATTTGGTACTCTCTCCACTGTTGCTAGGAGTCTTAGCTGGGGTCATTTTGGTGGATTCCTAGAAGTTTCCCTGGTACAGGTTTCTCCCTAACCCCCAAATGGCCCATTGTATCAACATATCTCTTTCATTGCTCTTCCTCTTTATTCCTCCCCCAACTCAACCATTCTGTTACCTCCTGTTCTCCTCCCTTATCCTCTCCCCTCTACCCCTGGCTTGTCCCCAGTTTACCCAAGAGATCTCATCTATTTCACCTTCCCAGGGTGATCCATGGATCCTTCTTAGGATCCTCCTTGTTACACAGCTTCTCTGGAGCTATGAATTGTATCCAGGTTATACTTTGCTTTGTATCTAATATCCACTAAAGAGTGAGTACATACCGAGTTTGTCTCTCTGGTCTGGGTTACCTTACTCAGGATAATTTTTTCTAGTTCTATCAATTTGCCTGAAAATTTAATGATGTATTGTTGTATTGTTTTTTTTCCCACCTGAGTAATTCTTCTTTGTGAAACTGTACCATATTTTCTTTATTCATTCTTTGGTTGAGGGGTATCTAGTTTCTTTCCAGGTCCTCGCTATTACAAATATTTCTGCTATGAACATATTTGAGAAAATGTCCTTGTGTTATGAGTGGGAATCCTTTGAGTATATACCCAAGAGAGGTAACGCAGAGTCTTGAGGTAGATTGACACCTAATTTTCTGAGAAACCACTATACTATTTTTGGAAGTGGTTGTAAAAGTTTGCACTCCAACCCTGAATGGAGGAGTGTCCCCCTTAATACACATTCTTTCCAGCAGAAGCTGTCATCTGTGTTTTTGCTCTTAGTTATTCTATAGATGTAAGATGGTATTTCAGATTCATTTTGATTTACATTTTCTCGATGACTAAAGATGTTGAACAATCCTTAAATATTTTTGAGCATATAAAAATTCTTCTGTTGAGAATTGTCTGTACTCTATTTTTAAATTGGATTATTTGGTTTTTGATATCTAGCTTTTTGAGTTTTTTGAAAATTTTGGAGATCAGCCCTCTGTCAGATGTGAGGTTGGTGAAGATCTTCTGTGAGTTTCAGTGTGCCTGGAAATATGTTGAAGCCTTTGATTCACTGGAACTTGTGTTTTGTGAATAGCAAGATACAAGGGATCTTTTTGCATTCTTATACATATCAATATCCAGATACCACAGTACAATTTGTTAAAGATGCTTTCCTCGTTCCATTGTAAATGTTTGGCTTTTTTCAGAAATATCTCCGCAGGTGTGTGGATTAATGTCAGGGTCTGACAATTCGATTCCATTAATTGTATGCCAAGCTTTTTTTTTTTTTCTATTGCTATTGCTCTATAGTAGAGCTTGAATTCAGGGATAGACATGCCTCCAGAAGTTCCTTTATTGTACTTGATTGTTTTATCTATCCGGGGCTTTGTTTTGTTTAGTTTTTCCATATGAAGTTTAGTACTGTTTTTTCAACATCTGTGAGGAATTGTGTGGAGATTTTGATGGGGAAGGCATTGAATCTTTAGACTGCTTTTAGTAATCTTGCCTTATTTACTAAGTTAACCCTACAAATCCACAAGCATGGGAGATCTTTCCATTTTCTGTTATCTTCTTTAAATTCTTTCTTCAAAGATCTAATGTTCTTGTCATACAAGTCATTTACTTGGTTGGTTAGAGTTACACCAAGATATTTAACATAATTTGTGTCTATGATAAAGGGTGATGTTACTTTGATTTCTTTCTGAGCCCGTTTATCATTTATATATAGGAGGGCCACTGATTTTTAGAGTTAGTCTTGTATTCAACTACACTACTGATTGTGTTTATCAGCTGTAGGGTTTCTCTGTTGCTTTTTTGGGGGGTCACTTATGTATACTATCATATGATTTGCAAATAGTGGAAGTTTGACATTTTCTTTCCAATTTGTATCCCCTTGATCTCCTTTGTTATCTTATTGCTTTTGTTAAAACTTCAAGTACTACACTCAATAGATACAGAAAGATTGGACAGTATTGTGTTGTTCTTTTTTTTAGTAGAATCATTTTTGAGTTTTCTCCATTTGATTTGATGCTGGATGTTGGCTTTGTGTATATTGTTTTTATCATGTTTAAGTATGTTCCTGCATCACTCATCTCTCTAAGATCTTTATCATGAAGTAGTGTTGAACATCGCTGAGGGCATTTTCAGCATAAAATGAGCTGGTCATGTGTATTTTTTTCTTTCTGTTTGTTTATATGGTTGATTACATGATGGATTTTCATATGTAGAACTATTCTTGCACCTCTAGGATGAAGTCTCCTTGATCATGGTGGATGACTGTTTTGATGTGTACTTTTAGATTCAGTTTGTCAGTATTTTATTAATTATTTTTGCATCAATGGTCATGGAGGAGACTGATCAGTAATTCTCCTGTTGCATCTTTCTGTGATTTGGGTATCTGCAACCTCATAAAATGAGTTTTGCAATATTTTCTTTGTTTCTACGAAATGGAAAAATTCAAGGAGCATTGGTATTAGCTCTTCTTTAAATTAGTCATAGAATTCTGCACAAAAACTATCCGGCACTGGCCTTTTTTTTTATTTTGAGATTTTAATGACTGCTTCTATTTCCTTAAGGGTTATAGATCTATTTAAACTGTATATTTGATCTTGATTTAATTTTGGTATGTGGTACCAAACGTTTTAGATTTTCCAACTTTGTGGAGTATTGGTTTTTGAAGAATGATCTAATATTTCTTTGGGTTTTCTGTGTGTTGTTATGTTCTGTGCCTCATTTCTGATTGTTAATTTGCATATTCTCTCTGCCTTTTGGTTAGTTAGATAACGATTTCTCTATCTTGTTGATTTTCTCAGTGAATCAACTGTTTTTTTGATTGAATCTTTGTATTGTTCTCTTTGTTTTTATTTTATTGACTTCAGTCCTGAACTTCATTATTTCCTGACATCTATTCTTCCTTAGTGAGTTTGCTTCTTTTTGTTCTAGAAATTTCTGGTGTGTTGTTAAGTCACTATTGTGAGATTTTTCCAAATTCTTCACATAGGCGTTTAGTGCTCTGAACTTAACACTGCTTTCATAGTGTCACATAAATTTGGTATGATGCACCTTTATTTTCACTGAATTTTAGGAAGTCTTTGATGTCTTTATTTATTCCTTTACCCAGTGATGATTTGTTTGAACTATGTTCAGTTTCCATTGTAGGCTTACTGCAATTATTGTGATGGAATTCTAACTTTAAGCCATGGTGATCCAATAAGATAAAGAGCTTTGTTTCCATTTATTTTTTTCTGTATTTACTGAGATTTGCTTTGTGACCAAGTATGTGGCCAATTTTAGAAAAGGTTCCTGAGGTGCTGAAAAGAAGGTATATTCTTTTGAGTTTGGGTATAATCTTCTATAGATGTCTATTAAATATTTGAGTCATAACTTCTGATAGTTACTTTATTTTTCTGTTAAATTTCTATCTGGCAGTCCTATCCAGTGGTAAGAGTTTCCCAACATTAATGTGTGGATTCTGATGTGTGATTTAAGCTTTAATAATATTCCTTTTACAAATGTGGCTATGCTTGTATTTGTGGCATAGATGTTTGGGATTCAGACTTCATTTTGATGGATTCTTCCTGTGGTGAATATGAAATTCCCTTCTTCGTCTCTTTTGATTGATTTTAGTTTCAAGTCTATTATGTTAAATACTAGAATAGCTATACCAACTTATTTCTTAGGTCCATTTGATTGGCAAGTCTTTTGTAAACCCTTTACTCTGAGGTAATATCTGTCTTTAAAATTAAGGTGTGTTTCTTATATGCAGCAGAACATTGGCCCCTGTTTTTATATCCATTCTGTCAGTCTTTGTCTTTTTATAGGTGAATTGAGTCCATTGATATTAAGGGGTACTAATGACCCGTGATTGTTAATTCCTGCTATATTCTGTTTTGCTGGTGGTGATAGTAGTGTGTGTCTCCCATCTTTGGGATTTTCTAGTACGAGATTATCCACTGCTTATGTTTTCATTTGTATGACTAACTTCCTTGGGTTGGAGTTTTCCTTTTAGTACTTCCTGTAGGGCTGGATTTGTGGATAGGTATTGTTGATATTTAGTTTTGACACAAAAGCTACTGGCTTTCGACCTTTGCAGCTCTTATAATTCCTTCTTGACTGTGCATATTTAGTGTTTTGATTTTTCTTATAGGGCAAGGGTACTTTTTTGGTACAGTCTAATTGGTATTTTAAGCTTTTTGTATCTTTTTTGGCATGTTCCTTTTCTAGTTTGGAAAAGTTTTTTGTTTTTGTGTGATATAATTGAATATATTTTTTATGACTTTTAGCTAGTATTCTTCTTCTTCTACTACTACTACTACTACTACTACTATTATTATTATTATTATTATTATTGGTTTTTCAAGACAGGGTTTCTCTGTGGCTTTGGAACCTGTCCTGGAACTAGCTCTGTAGACCAGGCTGGTCTTGAACTCACAGAGATCCACCTGCCTCTGCCTCCCGAGTGCTGGGATTAAAGGCGTGCGCCATATTTGGTCTTTTCCTAGTGTCCCAGATTTCCAGGATGATTTGTGTTCAGACTTTGTTGAAATTTGCATATTCTTTTACTGATGAATCTATATCCTGTATCATATCTTCATGCCCAAGATTCTTTTGTCCATCTAAGGTATACTGTTGGCTATGCTTGCATTCATAGTCCTTGTTTTTTGAGACAGATTTTGCATTTTCCGAATTTCCTCAGTTTGTGTTTTCCTTACTGCCTCTACTTTAATTTTCAAGATTTGAACTATTTTCTTCACCAATTTGATTGCTTTTTCTTGGCTTTATTTAAGGGATATTGATTTCTTTCAATTTTTTGTTTGCCTTTTCTTCTATTTCTTTAAGGGAAACTTTTCTTTCCTCTGTTAGGGTCTTTCTCATCTCAGAAAGTTATACTTTTGTGAAAACCCATGTGTGACTCGGTTTCTATCTGGAGTCATTTCTGACTTAAAGAAGTCATTTGAGTTCAAGCTTGCCTGATCTACTTTTTCTTATAACTTAGAGGGCTATGAGATACTCCTGACTTAGCCCCATGAGAAAAGAACACTATCGAGTAGAAAGTTTACTGCTGACGACAAACCTCAGGAGCTTCAAGATTGAAAGTACAACTGCTTCCAAGCAGCAAGCACATGTTGGAGAGGAGGCTGCTCACTCAAGGACAGGAATGGTCTTGTGGTTAGACACTGACTGACCATCACTGCTGTGCTTTGTTCTGCTTTTGTATATAAGCAAGTTCTGAAATAAACTCTGGACTGTTTCACTGCTTTGGCATGACCAGACAGAGCTCCCGATTCTATCCTGTCTTCTGTTTCTTCTGTTTTTCTTTGACCTCGAGGATCCCCTATCCAGGAACTCTAGCTGACTTTGTAGGAGAAGCCTCCTACAGGTGGCACCCAGCTGTGTAGCCTCCTGGGGGAGAGGTGTCTTTGTAGATACACTGCATATTTAAAGGCACTCAGAGGTGTGGTAAGTTTATCCCAGGGAGTGCCAGCAGTCGCCAGGTGTAAATATTAAAAAAAAAAAAAAAAAAAAAAAAAAAAAAAAAAAAAAAAAAAAAAAAGCTAAGCAGTTGTGTGGTGCAAATACAAAAAAACCAAGCAATTGTGTGGTATAGATAAAAGAGATGTTAGCTGTGCAGCATAAAAAAGAAGTAAAAAATAACTCGTTTATAATTGTAAAATATGAGTAACTTAAGTAAAAAGTAACTTGTATATAAGTCTAAAAACGTAAATATGGGCCAGGAAAACAACAAATAGTTGTGATGCTTTAAATATTAGGGGTATTAAAAACGGACAACAGCAATTGCTTCAGTTTTTGAAATGTGTAAAGGCTGTGTGTCCCTGGTTCCCTGCAAAAGGAAGTATGAATCTAGAGATTTAAAAAGGTGTGTGTGAGTCCGGTTTTATCCCATGTTTTTTCAGACCCAGTCCAGCTGGCCTTGGTGAGTTCCCGATAGATCATCCCCATTGTCTCAGTGTGTGGGTGCACCCCTCGCGGTCCTGAGTTCCTTGCTCTTGCTCTGTCTCCTTCTGCTCCTGATTTGGACCTTGGGGTTTCAGTCCGGGACTCGCTGAACATAGCGGACAACGAGGACTGCTGAGAAATCAAGAATAATGGCACTGGGTTTTGATCCTACAGCACGTACTGGCTTTGTGGGAGCCTAGGCTGTTTGGATGCTCACCTTACTAGACCTGGAAGGAGGTGGGAGGTCCTTGGACTCCCCACAGGGCAGGGAACCATGACAGCTCTTAGGGCTGATGAGGGAGGGGGATTTGTTTGGGGGATGGGGAGGGAAATGGGAGGCGGTGGTGGGGAGGAGACAGAAATCTTTAATAAATAAATAAATAATAAACACACACACACTACTTTTGTGTGTGTGTGTGTGTGTGTGTGTGTGTGAGTGAATGAACGACCATGCTTTGAATGGTCTGTGTCTTGACTGTTACTATGTCGCTGTTTTATTTGATCATGTCTTTGAAAAGTTTAAGTGGTACTGGTACCTGTTTGTCTGTCATTATGGTCGTTTTTGTCTATTGACTTTCTTTGTTATCCTGGAAGAGATGAGGCCGGCAGCCTCTGCCTCTTGCCTCCTGTAGATTTTTATTGGATTAGTTCCAGGACTTCAGGTCCCCAAAGCAAAACTTCTCTAAGGAGAGGCATGGCACAGGCCACTTCCCTTTGTTTGTTCTCTGGCCCACAGCCAGCCAGCAGCTCCTGCAGAGGGCAGAGGATGCCTTTGCATGCTCAGGTGGGCAGAAATACTAAAGGGAGCCAGGCTCATGTGAACTGGGTGTCAGAGAATTGACTGCTTGCAGTTCAAAAACTGCACAGATGGGAAATGAGAATCTGAGATTGTGGCTGGAGAAGTGAACAATTTTTTTTTTTTTTTTTCAGGAATACTGGCAGTCAAGACTCACTCTGTGCCCACCAGTGCTGCTCACCCTCTTTTCCTTCCTCAGGCAAATTCTTCTCCACTGTGATAACAGTCAATGTCTCTTCTGCTGGCCAGCAATTTCTCATATTAACCCTTTTCTGTCTTGCTACTGTTTGAAAAAATGTTGAAACATACCAACCTGTGTACTTTGGAAAGCGTTGATTTTAAAGTAAAGTTAAAGATGTATTATGTTTGGGGAAAATCATGATTCTGTTTTCAAAGGAAAAGAAAAATATATGGGTTTTAATCATTCACATCCAATGTGTTACAAATATTTAATATCTTTAAAGGAAATTAGGTACAAATAATTATTGATTAAGAAAACGAAAACTGCTGCTATATTCAAAAGTCTTACATTGGTACAGGTTTTCATGTCATCGCAAATTTAAGTTCTTAATGTGCTACACACACACATTTAATATATTGGTTCTTGTTTGAAATGTATCTATGCAATATTCTGAACTGCTGGAAGAAATCATGAGAGGAGACATTGATGGATATTTGCATGTTATGTTAAGGACAAGGAACAAATAAGAGACGGAAATGATATAGGAAAAATTTGAATTACTTATTCATCTTAATACTACTGAATTTTAAGGGAAACTATAAAAATGTTGAATATTTAACTATGTTATGCTAATTCTGATTGATTTTCTCCATTAATAAGACTGGGGATAGCAAGGAAAACCAGCCTACAGATCACAATCCCAGAAAACTTAGACAACAATGAGGACACTAAAAGAGACTTACATAGATCTAATCTACATGGGAAGTAGAAAAAGACAAGATATCCTGGGTAAATTAGGAACATAGGGTCCTTGGGGAAGGGTTAAAGAGGGGAGGGGAGTGGCAGAGGGGAGCAGAGAAAAATGTAGAGCTCAATAAAAATCAACCAAGCCTGGGCATTCTTCACTGAAGAAGGGTTATCTTAATTATGGGATCATGTTCTTTAAGGATGAAAGGAAGACTGAAGTCCTAAATACAAGCTAATAATTAATCACCATAGTGCAACTCTCTGAGTTATAGGGTTCTATGATTGGCCTCCTATAAAACAACGAAGCTAAAGTTCTTAGCTATTCAGACATTTATAGAGAAGTCCAAACATTTTTCTTAAAAATTTCAACATCCTATCTATAGTCTGTAAATGAAAACTGCAGTGTAAGCTCCTATGATGGTCAATAATAGGACAAAATGCTCATATTATGAGTCTATATTTATTTTAAGGGTCAAAAAAAATAAAGACCTGAGGATGTCAGTACAGGTTGTAAGGATCTGAGGACATAAAAGCTTGGATTATATGGGTCTGAGAGGATATTCTGAAAAACATAGATAAAATTTATAAGAAATAATGGCTTGAGATAAATATAGAAATTTACAAGATTTTTTTCTCCTTTAATAATATTATACTAGGATTTCAAAGTTCATAGTTTAACATTAATAGAGTTCTGACAAGCTAATAGAGCAGTGATCACTTACTGTTGGGGTCACAAGGTCAAGAATTTAAAGTTCTTTTGGTTGTCTTCTGAATATAAGCTTTATATGCTATTTCACTGAAATCAATATTTTTTGTTAAAACTCAAGGATGTGAGCCTACTCCTGCTGTTTGTCAGATACCTGTTACCTCCTTTTTCTACAATATGGATTTCAGTATAGACTAATAATGCTAATATGTCTGAAAGTTTTATATCCTTTTATAAAATGGAAATTCATATAACCTTCTGAAAATTTTGAGAGTTATATACCTTGGATCCACTTCTCACAAGTCAAAATGATTATGGTATTTTTTTCTCTCTTCTGGTTTTGGGGCTCTTCCCTTTCCTTAATTATTGAGAATATGGGTATAGAAGTTTCAAATGAGTCCATAAATTTAACTTCTGTTCCAATATGTATCTGTTTCATCAGATTTCCACTTGCCTGACAAACACATTCAAGCATTATTGCTGACAACAACCTGCTCCAAATGACTATGAGTCCTGAACTTGCTGAAACCTGATGTGGACCAATCCAGCCAATGTGACTGCTGTATTTTCAGCTTATGTATGAACCAGATGCTTCTAAGTTTCATCATTGTCTTTGACTAATAGCCTTCCAGAGCCCTGAGAACAATGTCCTCGGGTCAGCAGGAAGTAATTACAGAAATGAACACATTATTTCTGTTTCTCCCTAGAATGTAAGATAAAAAGGGAATTTCTCTGTCTGTCATGACAGGGATTTTGGTCAATGATGCCTTGAATAAATGATAATTCCTATCTGGGTGTCATTAAACGAATGTTGCTAAAATCTCAATATCATCCTCTGCAATAAATTCATCTCAAATACTTGAGAATGATTCAGGGGCAAGGACATTTGAAAGGGCACATGGGAGTCTTAATTAAAAATATAATTAAAAAGGGGAGTTATTGGGATTATACCCACAGTCACCATTTATGTGTTTTATTTTAAAATTTTAAATTTTTCAATGGGATGTCTGTGAGCAATCTTCCATGACTGCATTTGGCAAGAAGACACCACCACATAATCTGCTTAGGTCTACTGGAAAGATCCATCTACTTGTTCATGAAAGGATCCCAACACTGTTTTGCTATGGGGAGAGGACATGTTTGTGTTTTTTCACAGGATGAAATTAGAGCTCAATTGTTGCAGTGTGTGGAAAAGAATAATTCTGGTCCAGATGTTGCTGATGATAATCCGGAAAAGCCACAGTGGGACGTATTGAACCTGTGATCCTGATCCACCTATTTTCTATCTTGATGTTTGTGAAAGAAAGGAGATGGTGGTCACAGTCAATGATGCACATTTAGGTCAACCTGCCACACAAGAGTTTTCCAGAGTGCTCGAAAATTTTCTCATGTTGGGTACGGCAAAAGAATTTCTGTATGTTTGGCAAAGAATATTGTCTTGGAGGGATGTCTTGGAATGTTTCCAAATTAATTATAGGACATGATAAACAATGTACATATTATACAAAGTTATTACTTCCTCAAATTAATTGGGTATTGGTATTTCAGACTCCCTGCCCCAAGTGTTTCCTCCATGCACAAAGGAACTGTGGGAGCCTAATGGAACTTTGTTATGGAGACAATGCCCTAGTATTATCCCATTAAAGAATAATATCACAGGAACATCACAGTACATTCTTTTTTTTCTTTTTTTTTTTTTTTTTTTTTTTTTTTTTTTTTTTTGAGGCAGGGTTTCTCTGTGGCTTTGGAGCCTGTCCTGGAACTAGCTCTGTAGACCAGGCTGGCCTCGAACTCCCAGAGATCCGCCTGCCTCAGTCTCCCGAGTGCTGGGATTAAAGGCCTGCACCACCACCGCCCGGCTCACAGTACATTCTTTTTTTTTTTTTTAATTTATTAAAGATTCCTGTCTCTTCCCCACCGAAGCCTCCCCTTTCCCTCCCCCTCCCCCAATCAAGTCCCCCTCCCTCGTCAGCCCAAAGAGCAATCAGGGTTCCCTGCCCTGTGGGAAGTCCAAGGACCACCCATCTCCATCCAAGTCTAGTAAGGTGAGCATCCGAACTGCTTAGGCTCCCACGAAACCAATAGGTACAGTAGGATCAAAAACCCATTGCCATTGTTCTTGAGTTCTCAGTAGTCCTCATTGTCCGCTATGTTCAGCGAGACCTGTTTTAACCCAGGCTTTTTCATACTCAGGCCAGCTGGCCTTGGTGAGTTCCCGATAGAACATCCCCATTGTCTCAGTGTGTGGGTGCACCCCTCGCGGTCCTGAGTTCCTTGCTCTTGCTCTCTCTCCTTCTGCTCCTGATTTGGACCTTGTGATTTCAGTCCGGTCCTCCAATGTGGGTCTCTGTCTCTGTCTCCTTTCATCGCCTGATGAAGGTTAATATTCAGGAGGATGCCTATATGTTTTTCTTTGGGTTCTCCTTGACTGATCTGAAAATCAAGAATGAAGAAGGACACGTCAAAGAAGTCCAACACTAGCTCAGAATTGGGAATAATAGACGGTTATTTATTTAGATGTAGACTCACAAATCAGAATCCTCTGCTGGAAAAAAGAATAGCAACCGAATCCCACAGCCAGAAAAGAGAACAGACACATGCTTTATTTACATAGGCATAAATAGGATAAGAGGCCACGCCCAGGTGGGCGGGTAACTTAAAGGCTACTGGCTGTAGGATTTCCTACAGCACAAGATCATAGTGACTCTTATTCTTTGTCTACAATATAACCTTGGGACCAAAGACTGTAAACTGGAATTTGGTATTCCAGTATAAAATATCCACAGACTCATATTTGGAAACTTGCTGCTGAAATTGGAAAAGAAGCAGGACAATCCAGTTCTTCAAAACCTGTTTGACCCATGAAAGGAACTGTTCCGGCTTTTGTTAAAATGCCTTATGTTCTTTAAAAGGGAGAGATTAAAAAAAAAAAAGAAAGAAAGAAACCTCCATGAATTGGTATTGTGTTTAATGTATCATGCCCTGATTGTACTTTGACTAATTGTATTTCTCAAGTGGATAATCTTCCCCATGTATTGGTGTCAAAATAACCTTCTTTTGTAATGTTGCCTGTACTTGTAAATGATCCATGGCTTGATGGCAAAGGGTTACAAGTAATTGAAGAAAAAAAGAAAGCTTTATGTAACAGAAATATGCTGTTGGATTGGTGGTAGCAGGAATTTTTGCTCTTGTTTTTATTCTTACTACTACTGCAGTTATTCAGTGGCTTTGTCTCAGTCTATTCAAAATGCTGCATTTGTTAATCAGTTATCTAAGAATGTTTTTATGATATCCGAGACACAATAAGACATAGGTGTAAAAATAGAACATAAACTGAACACCTTGTATAATGTGATATAATCTTTAAGTGATGAGTTCCAAAACTTAAAATCCAAAGTCTAGTTGAAATGCTATGCTAACTATGAACGGATCTGTGTTACATCTTCTGTGTATAGTGAAAGTGTTATCGGTTGGAAGAGAGTTAAAGCACATTTTTGGGAAATCTGGCATGATTCTAATGAATCTTTAGATTTGGCTAAATTGTATCAAGAGATTTTGTAATTGAAAAATGCTAAAATAGATTTTGATGCAGGAAAAGCAGTTGAAGATATGCTGGAACAATTTAAAAAGGCTGTTCCACCATGGTCAGCATTTACTTCTTAGTAGCTTTGCAGTTGTTAGAGCATGGGTCCTGAAATTTAAGCCACACAGGTGATTCGATTAGGAGTTAGAGTCTTAAAGAGGTTAGCGGGGCAAAGAGGGCAAGGCTTTTAAGAGTAGAAAAGAGATGACCATAGAGCAATATTTTGGTGTTTAGTCATGTGTGCTCTAAGGGGAAAAGAGCAATCAATAAAGCCTGGGTCGTGGCTGGACACTAATCTGTTGGCATTCCTACTTTGGAGTTTTCAATTTTGGAAATGATGAGAAATGAATTCGTGTAAGCTACGCAATCCTTCTTGGTTTTAAGAGACTAACACAACTTATTAAAGAGAGGTTTCAGATCACACTAGTATCTGTTCCCTTAGGGAAACTTTGCCCTTGTTTGACTGAGGCTTAATTGACAATTAAACCTGCATTTGTTTAAGGTAAACAACATAATTTGAATTGTATGTAGACAGCATCCCTCTAGGCAATTTTATCTCTACCAGTTGGAGAAGATATGAGAGAACACAAAGTAAAGAGAAATACCCTCTTTTCAGGCATTATTCCTTAAGGTTTGATTGTAATCCTCCAACACACAGCAGCATTAGGCCCTCTGAGAAACAGGCACCACCTGCACTAATTTGAGACAGAGGTGGGTATTGAACTGCTGCAGCCTTTAGGCTCTAGGCCCTGGGGCACATCCTATCTCCCATCTCACCTCAGCACTTGCAGCCAATCAGCAGTTAAGATTCCTGTGGGCAGGCCACTCCACCACTAACTCCTTTAGGACTCTGTAATCTACAAGACGCACTCCCCTGCCAAAACCCACTGAGCCCACTGTCCTCCCCTTAGCCAAACTTACCCCCATGGCATGAGCAGACCCTAGAGGTAAAAGTATCACCTGTACCAGTTGGAAATAGAGCAGCCCCTTGAGGCACAACCACTACCTACACCAATTGGAAGGAATCACTAGATTCTAAATGAAATCTACTGACCAGAAGCTATTTTCTAATAAGGAAAGGACAATAAGTGTCCACATCATTATACTAGTAATGAGTAAGAAACAAAGCAGAGAATAGAATTATGGTTATGATTTTTACTTTAAACTATTAGATTTTGTTGAGATGTAATGTACTTGGGAATCACTAAAAATTAAGAAAAAGTAGTTTAACAATCTTCTTTTGGGTTATATTACATTAAAATTATAGGACCCCCTTTTAAAGTTTCTCATTTTAAAATGACCATGAAAAGTTAAGTGTTTTGTTTTCCTTCAATGAGTTAGAAAATGAGATATATTAAAACTCCCATCACGTTTTGAGGGCAAGATAGAGGAAAATAGTAGACATAACTTATGGTAAATACCTTGGGAATCCTAATCAATATATTCTTTCATTAAATATTGTGAGTAATACTATTGTCACTGTACTTGCATTTTCATAGAAATTTAGATTCTGCAGATATAGATATATGTGCACATGGAAGGTGAAACTATGAATTCCATTTAAATAGTTCTTTTATTGTTCTCATATACTGAAATACGCATGAGAGATAAGTGAAAGAATTCTGTCGCTGACTATTCTTCTATTTTGCATCTTTTTTTATTATGTCTAATGTAGTAAGAAAATCTTTGTAGGTGATAGCAATTTTAAATAAGATGTTCATTATATATGTGTTAACATATTAATTTTTCACAACTGTGATTGCTAGAATTCACTCTCCAGAATTGTAAAGGTTTTTTTTTAGTTTCTCTATTGCCTGCCAGCAGCCGCACATCTAACATGCTTAACTTAAAATGATCATGCCATAAATAATTATTAGATGAATTACTTTTAAACTCAATGAGATGCATATTTTACCAAATTAAATTTGGTCTTTGTTTCCTTTTGTTTAAATTCCTTTCTTCAGATTTTCAAGAATGTTGAAAACTTCTTTGTTTAATCTGTTCGCATTTATTACTGAAAGACTAGTATAATTCCTATTTTTATGTTATGGTGATAAAATTATGTCTCCCACATGATTTGTCGTAAGCACTGAATTCTTTTGCATATGTCATTCATATCTTTTACTTAACTGTTTTCCTTAAGGAGTTAGGAAGTGTTCCTTTAGTTTAGATAGTGAAGAGAAAACATTATACGACTAAGAAAAATAAGGAAGAAAGACATTCATTCCTGTGTTTGTAGATACTGCTCGTCAATTAAAAGCAGGCACTCTTGTAACTGAGGACTTAGGCTTAGTTCCCAGCATCCACGTTGGGGCAAAAAGAACCTATAACTCCAATTTCAAGGAGTTAGAGTCTGTGGAGGCATCCCCACTGACGACATATTCTCATCTAGAAAACGTACACAAAATTTAAATTAAATCCTTAAAAATATCATGGCAGTAATAAATACTGAATGGTTTGACATTAGAATCTAAATGCTACATAAACAGTAACCAAATATGGACTGATTCCACATTATCTTTCCTGTTTATTGACTGAACAAATCAAATAACAGTAGACTCTGATTACTATGTGCATGTGAAAGTTAACTTGCACTTTAATGCCAATTGTCATATATATACTAGCTTGAACATAACACTAGACTTACAATCCTCGATTTCTTCATCTTTAAAATGTAACAATGTTTCTCAACTTCCATAATTTCAGTGATACTTACCTGGAATATTTAACTTATAATAATTTGTGAATAGTATGCCAGTATTGTTTCATCATTGTTATTGCTTTGGAGCCCAAAATCACCACAAAGGAGACAGAGAACAGTTGACACTCCATAAGTAAGAATTTAAGACCCCCACATCCTCAATATCCAAAGCGATGGTAGAATAGATCATATGAAACCTTTCTAAGAGTTTGACTTGTACATACAACATAAAAAAAATGGATATGACAGGCATTTCTTTTTTTAAATCTGAAATTCTTCTATGAGTATGACTCCTGTTTATTCACTGGACCTTAATAAATACAAATTTCGAAACTAAGAAGTTTCAACCTTAGTCATGAGATGTTTATGTTTCGAAAGATATTTTTCTTAATATTTAACTATTTACTGATAAATTGTAGATTTCGTATCATGCATCTTTATCCCACTCATCTCTTTGTCCCTTTCATCCTAAATGCTTTCAATCCCCATACTGGGATGAAATAAGATAAAATTTGAAAGAGGAGAGAAAAGAAAAAAATAAGAATGGAAATATCTCATTGTGGAAGGTATAGTATGGCACAGTGAGTCACAAATTCCTTTAGTTCAGATATTGTTACTTGCAAATGTTTATTTAATTGAATCATTGATTTGTTTTTTTGCTACATCATCAATACTGGGCCCTCAAGGGGCTCCTCCTCTTGGATATACTGTTGTTGTCCTTTGCAATGGAGAGTCTGTAGCTTTAAGTTTGCAGGACTAGTCCCTTCAAATGCTCCATCAGATTGTAGATGTGGTGGATGACACAATGAGTCAACTCATTGCTCTGGTTCTGGGTCTGGTTGCTGGATTGGCCAGACACCGGCTCTTCTTCATCCTCAATGCCCTGGTCAACTCTTTAGTACTGACCCAGCTAGCTCACCCTTTGTGGCAAGCAAGAGGAAGCCAAGCAGTTTCTCTTACTCTCGTGTCCTCGGGTTCAACTGGCCCAGCAGGGTCAGCATTACTGTATTACCTATCAATGTGTATGGATCACTCTGCTTAGTGCTACAGCTAGAGAGAGGTACAGTGCCAGCTCTCCCAGGCTCATGACCACAGGTCAGGTTCACATGTGCCACTACCAGCAAGGTTAGTTCTATCTGGTGCCCAGGTCTAGTGCAGGGTCTGCTCTCCTTAGTACTGTAGGAAGCCAGTGTTGAGGGACAAGGGGGGCATCTCTTCCCTGCCCATGCTACATGAGAGATGAGAAGTTGAACTAGTTCTCCCACACTTATGCTCTCAAAATGGAGCAGAGTTCCTTTACCTGAAAAGTATAACAATGAAATAGCCTCAATTTTATAATAAAGTCAGAGCTGTTGTCAATGCTTAATTGTTGGCGTTTATAGCCCCCCCCCATGAGTTGTATTTTAAGAAAAAAACATCTGAAATTTCAGGGGTACATCACTTCAATAAATCCTGGAAATTTAATATTAATGAAAATATCTACTCTGCCAATTCAGAGGACCAGTCCTGTGCACTTTGCCTAAAACTCAATACTTGACCTGAGGTTGTGAGGAGCTTTTAACATTCTCATTGTGCCAAGGATGTATGTGATACTAACAAGCGTGACTTAAATAATAAAAGACTTTGTCAGGAACCAAAACATGTGAAAATCATATTTCAACTTCTGACCTAACTTCTAGGCAATTGTGTGCATCTAGCAGTGTCACCAAGTTTGATTCATCTGTCCCTTTCATGTTCCAATTCATTGATTAAAATACGTTAAAGTAACTAATGAGGCAAATACCTGAAGTTGTAAACTCTAAGATAAGTCAACAAATTCAAAGTTGCCTGCAATTGCCGTCGTCTATAATTCAGCTACTCTGATATGAACCTGATTCTGCACCTTCTGTCTGTCAACTATGGCACTAATTTTTTATAACTAAAATATAATTCATCAATCAAGAGAAAGTGAGAGATTTTGTATATGCTATGTAAACAGCTAAGGGGCTTCCAAGAATATGACATTGTCAGTGCACATGTGTCTTCACTGATTATTGCTGTATTATTATTATTATTTAGTATTATATTATTATGGTTCCATTGTCCCTGTCACATTTTACTAAATTTGCTATATTCAGTAATTTTGAATTGAATCAAAATTATATCAGTTAACGCAACTCTATGAAATGACACCAAAGACTGTGACCTATCTTCTAGCATTAAAAAGAAAGATTTGATGTTAATGAAAACTCTTCTCCTTTGAAATATTACCCTTAACTGTCACAATAGCACCTTAAAATTTACATTGCTGTTAAATACTTTCATAAGAAAATTGAATGATATGCTTTTATCCTAAATAAAAGAAACACAAAAGAGATGATGGAACTAAGTTTTCATTTGTCACAGACCTTATTATGTTTGTGCTCTATGTTACTCGAGTTGGATGTCAAAATGCCAGTCACCATATAGATTATTGGTACATATTTGTGTTATTTAGACAGGGTATATAAATGCTTGATTCAGAGTGTGAAGCAGGATAATAATAAAATGATGAGGTGAAATTAATCTTATAAGGTCGTACATGAGCCACAGATATTCATGGTATCACTGCTGCCACCGATGTTGGCTATATTTAGACAACTCAGCTTACACTGCTCTGTAAGCCTGTAATCCACAGTGGAGATGCCTTACCATCTATTATTGCTGCTCTCAAAGGGTCTTGCAATACATAAGTGGAAATTTATATCAGTCTGTGTCCCTGCCAATATTTTATCTCTTGGTAGAAAGTTTTCTTTATGATCTTCAGTTCTATCTCAGATCAAAGAATGAGAAATTAAATAATCAGACCCCTGGGGGATCCCAATTTCTGATTCTGCTTGTGATTTTTATGTCCTGTGTATACATGAGAGATGTAGAACTGATTTTTAAGGGACTCTGGTCAGTGAGCATTGGGGCTTTCTATGATTGTGTACTTAGATGCTGAATTTCAATGTCTCATCTTTAATTTCTCTGACTTGGGATGATTTCCACAACATATTTTATGATGATTTCATTAATTATACCATTATAAGTCACATATTTGGGGAAGAGTATTTTTATATGTTCACCCAAATATGTACTACTGAAATGTATAGTTTTTTGAACAATAAGAAAGTTTTAAGTCAAATATTGCTTCATATTGTATTAAATTGAAAGTTATGACTCAAAAAATAGGGATCACCTGCCACATGCTAAAAGTATCATATCATATCACATTAATGTCAAAGGATAATCCAAGGGATTAAAATATTGATAGCCACAAAAATAAATTTTAAAAAGCCATTGAGTGAAATTTTGCAAATGACTATTGTTTATTTGTTTAGGCAAGGTTGAGACTACATGATGATGTCTTAAGACTTCTAGACCTCTACATAGCTTACCTTTGAGCATATTGCCTTTAGTATGATCATGAGCAAAAGAGAAAAGAAGCTTGTTATCGCTTTTCTGAATCAAAAATATTTAGTGAATAATTAAAAGAAAATGGTATTTTAATAAAATTGGATGCTCTATTAGCCTCAGGAAAGAATTTTAAAGAACAATTCTTCCTATAATATATTGCTAACCTTTTAAAACAACAAGGGTATGTTAGCCTCAGTTCCATTACATTACACGAATAATAGTAAAATTTGAGGTTTGTCCTTAAAAATATAGTCCCATTAGCAAAATTTAAAACTACAGGTTGCTCTTTGTTTATTCAGGATTAATCTGGAAACACCTGTGTTGTTAGGATAGACTGTGGCTAAGTGTAGCACTTCCCCTTTATTTGATAAATGGCTTGGAAGGCACCTTGGCAAAAAGATACCAAATCTTAAAATTTATTATTGTCAATAGGCTGTGTGACCTTTACTTTAACTGCATCTCTGCTGTCAGTAATAATCCAAGGCTGTACTTCCAGTGATAGAATGAAAGACTTTGCATATATTGAGTCTCGAGGCATCCTTGAAAGAACTCTGTGATCATGGTCATTTATTCCCATTGTCACAGCAAGGTCCATTATGAAAGCCCATTCATCTTTACCTGAAGATGAAGAGTGGAGAAACTCCACCTCTGCCTTGAATCAAGTACTAACTACTTCAGGGCCCTCAGAACTATCAAGGCATTGTGTTGCTGGGAACGCTCTCCCAGCTCCTCTAGATCCCTCCCAACAGTGTTGCTTTAGGCAGGGGTGCTTTAGGAGTTTGTTTCACCTTTGTAATTTACAATTTCTGAGCCAGGTGAAAAAAAGGAAAAAACTTCATCATGCATCTTGGAATCTCATTTGAACAAGGTATTTTTCTCTCTTTTCTTTCCTAACTTCACACTGACTGCTAAACTGATCTAACTGGAATGGCAGAAGTTTGTAATACAACTTTTATAATACCCATAAAATCGCATTTACAGTTTAGTAAGAAACTCCAGATAAATTTACTTTTGACTAGAATTATTATTTTACATTACATTATGTAATGAAGAATATGTTCTAATCTTTTTTAAATAATTGCCCACAAGATTTAGCAGTTTCTGATTTTTCACTACAATAAATATATCAACTTATATGTAGCATAAGACATCATAAAATTAATAAAAGATAGTAAATGCTATTAGTCATGAATTATTTGTATTTGATGCTTTTGCCTCAAAATTCAGTTCATATAACTATAACTAAATAATGATTCCTGCAAAGTCCCATTTACCAGGAATTATCAGCTTCAGAGCAAGGATTCAATTTTAGCTATTGATTCTCAAATTTAAATCTATTCTGAAGTAGAAAAAAAAAAAGAAAAGATCTCCCACTTGTCAATTTACCAAGGCACTTGATGCTCAGAGGACTGTGACATAGAATAAATAGACCCCTGAAAATGGAAAATGGCTTTGGGATCAACAGAAACGTCTTTGAGATTTTGTAGCAAAGAATTGAAACCTTGAATTCTTAAAAACCATGATGTAATTAATTGGGTAGGTCTCCAGTTTCCTCTCGTCTCAGTTATTGCAGCAGTTTTGACTCCTGTGCTCTCACACACACACACACACACACACACACACACACACACAATGATTCAGAGAGGATGGAGTAGTAGTTTAAATAGTCAGGAGTATATTTAGAGCAAGCAAGGATGCAAGAATACACTCTACAAAGAAAGAGTAGGCAGAGCCAAAGAATAAGGCCCAATTCTAATTGGTTGGGTTCATATTGCTCTTTTTTGTTATTTGTTATTTGTGACTCCCCCAGGATAGGCACTGCCTAGAAAGCAGCCTGTTCTTTTAATAAGCCAAATTTACTCAAAGTTCAGTTAAGTAGATGATGAGATGCAAGAATATGTACAGAGGGTGAAGTATTTCTGAAGTTGAAGTTTTCATTAGAGAAAAAGCTAACTGATTTTTGTTCATGATTTTCTGACTATGCTTAGATATGAGGTGGCTACCACTGTCACTATGACCCATTGTTCTTTTGGGCATGCTAAATTGATCTATCTGGAGTTTGCCACTACCACTACGTTAATATCCTGATGACTAGTCCGCCATCATTATTCTGGAGTCTTTTCCAAAGACACTGAGTTGATCTAGCTTGACTTGATCACCACCATTAACTTGGTATCTTCGCCCCCCAGGCAACTTTCATAATGAACTTAACTTTGTGTTTCTGAATTTGAAAAGAACTGTCTATTATTCTTTATTTACTATTTTTGTGGGCCTATCAGCCTTTCAGAGGCTTACCTCCTGACTAGCAATAAGAACTCCCTGGGTGTATTTTAGATCTCATCATAATAATCAACAGGTTAAAATTAATCAAATTTTTAACTATCCACTATGAAAATAAGGTTCCAATAGATACATTTCAGGATTTGGGTTATTTTCCATATTTCCTATGCTAGTATGACAATGTAAAGCAAAGAACGTTTTCAAATGATCCGTTATTTTACCTAACAACATCTATGAATAAAATATATTCTCCCTTAACATCCTCAAGTAATTCACTTACTTGAGAGTAAGAAGAAAATACTTTTGGAGAACACTGACATTTATTTTTTAGTTACTATTGGATAATTATTGGGCTCCATCTAAAGTATAAACTGATTTAGAAAAATAAATGTTTATTCTGGAAAAGCTGTTGAAAACCACCTGCGAAGCACATTATTTTCATTTTGCTGCACAATACAAGAACTGAGGAAACTGCTGTTTTTGTACTTTACAATATTGTAGGCAGAAGAATCATGCAAAATAAATAGATGTGAGAGACAAAACAGTGTACTCTGTCTACAACTGACTGAGGACTGTTTAGGGCTGTCAACGGTGGATAAAAGAGAGATTCATGTTAGTGACATTAATGATGATTAAACTGATTCTTCACAAAAAGAGTACTTACATTACTTTTTCATATGTCATGGAAAATCCCTTAATAGGTGTAGTTTTATTTAATTGGCTGGCAAGCCTGCAGAGAAAGGTGTTTTCTGTAATTTATTTTTTACTTCTTCAAAGGAAAGTTTTATGCTAAAATGTAAACTGATTACCACTATTGAGACTTTTACAAGCTATTCTTTGTCCATTGAAATCAACAGTTCAAGTATGAGATTCAGCAACCCTTGTTGGCCTAAATCTGGCCTTTTACATTCATTTTTATTGTGCACTGCAATTTTATGCATGAACTCCAATTAGAGTATTGCAAAAATGAATAAAATTTTGTTCAATCAAAAGCTAAACTGAGGGAAACTGGCATGTTGAGTAGATTAAAAGAGTACTAAATTGGAAATCTTTTACTAACTCTAGTAGTCATTTGGCTATAGTAAACCAAATCTTAAAGAGGTCAACTGTGTTGGCTTAAACAAATAGAAAAGAGAAAACAAAGTTTTAACTTGTGGACTAACAATGTAGAAAACACACATGTGCGTATGCATGTGCTCTCTCTCCTCCTTTCTCTCTGTCTCTCTGTCTCTGTCTCTGTCTCTCTCTCTCTCACACACACACACACACACATACACGGAATCCTTATGAATGAAGATAGATGTTAAGTCTATTTTTTAACATAATGTTAGGAAAAAGAAAAAGTAAATACCAAAAAATATATACTATACAATCCCAACAATAAAAGCTTACGGTTATTTTAGGTTAACATATTTGCTACAAACTAATTTATTGTTATAAGTGCCATTTTCATTACAAACTATTTGCTGCTTAAATTTCTGTCAAATATATGCCAGAGAGATGAAGTTTGGTGAAAAGAATCGTGTAGTAGATCAATTACAATCTATGTGCGTAGTCAGATGCCTACTTAGTGTCTGGCTACCAAAGTAAGGTAAATCCCCCATGTATTTCTTTGAATTTCAAGCAAACATAAATATTTGATGAATTTTAGTGTTGAGTTTAAAGAATGGCAGTTATGCAGAATATATTGACTAGTTTATAGAATGATGATGTAACATATACTCAAACCAAAAACTCCCAATCTTTCCTTTAAAACACAACAGAAAATACATATATGGTAACAAATTTCTCCCTACTCTAAAAGTGGAAACAGACTAATTTTATCAATTAAAAGAAAACATATGCTTACATTTTTCATTTTGAAAATCAGATATTTAAAATCAAAATGCTCATATGATTTTATCAAGTGAAGTAATGGGAAAGATGCAAGTAAATAATCCATGTGAAGAGCCATATATTCTGGTGAAAATTTATAATGTTCGTAAATAAATGTTATTGAAATTTGATATTCAGTTAAATTAGAATAATTCAGTTAAAATTAGAAATTACTAAATTACTTCAAATTATTTTGTTGGTAATATAGTGATCTTGGAGTATGCAAATGTTTCTCACTTTGGTTAATGTTATAACAAAAGAATTTTTTTAGTTTTTTTTTTTTTTTTTTTTTTTTAGTTTTTCGAGACAGGGTTTCTCTGTAGCTTTGGAGCCTTTCCTGGCACTAGCTCTTGTAGACCAGGCTGGCCTCGAACTCACAGAGATCCGCCTGCCTCTGCCTCCCGAGTGCTGGGATTAAAGGCGTGTGCCACTACCGCCCGGCATTTTTTTTAAGTTTTTTGTTGTTGTTGTTGTTGTTGTTTGTTTGTTTTTGATTTTGTTTTTTTGAGACTGGGTTTCTCTGTAGCTTTGGAAAGAATTTTTTTTTTTTTTTTAAAGCACAAACAGAGCAGCAGGACATTACTTGAAATGGTAAAACTATATTACATTCAAGAGCTAAGGAGCTCTTATTACTACCGTCAGAGAATGACTCATACTTCAACTTCATAAAACAGAGACGATATTGACAAAGCCAACCTCAACAATGAAAATGCGAATAAGTATCTCCCACTTTCACCTTGGCAGCGGAGTCAGAAAGGAATACAAAAACAAACTAACAAACATGGTCACACATTCTCCAAAGTGAAATTTCATTATAAGAGGCAGAACTCCAGCATTAGTTGCATTCACCATGCCCTGAACTATTGCTTTCAGCCCTCCATACCTGACCACAAGCCTTTACGGACAAGTTGACATAACATTCATTTGTTGAATTAAAAGGGTCCAGCCATTTACTTCTGTGTGAAACGCATTATCCTCAGTGACATACAAAGTTAAGAAAACTTAGATACTGAGTTTGAAAGGTTATTTCATAGAAGATGCCATGTCTAACACAGAATTCACTTAAACTCCCGATAAAGAAGTGTTCAGCCTCCAGGCCCATTCTGATATGAAAGACATAAGGCTGGACTCTCAATATTGCTACTGGTGATGAAAAATCAGTGGAATGAGACTGAGTGTTAGAGAACATATACACCACATGCAAGGCTCTGTTTGCTGTCCAGCATCATCACAAAGATCAAACTCAAACAAGGATACATAACAAGGAAATGTACATACATACGAGGGTCTATGAAAAACAAGAAAAAAAGTCCAGAGTAGAGAAAGTTATTACAACTTCGACAAAATAGTCAAGATTATTACTGAAGAAAAACCAGCTATCTATTAGTGTACAGTAGAGGATGACAAATTCAATTCGACATCCTGCGTAATCAGTAATTGGAGAGTAGGGTGTTCTGGCTAAACTACTTTTAGCTACAGTATCTTGTGAAAATAGATGTTCAGTGTGTCCATCAGGATGGTGTCTAGTCATGAAGACAGCCTAAAGAGCTGGCCAAAGACATCAAGGAGAATGTCTGTGGTGACTTATACCTCTAATCAAAGCACTTAGGAGGCAGAGGAAGGTGGATCTCTGTGAGTTTGAAACCAGTCTAGGCTACAAAACTGCCAGGGCTACACAAAGAATTCCTGTCTCAAAAGCCAAAGACAAAGTTAATTATATTGACTATATTTTAGCTATCATTCATTCTTGTGTGTGCATGTGTGTGTTTGTATATATGCATACATATGTTAAAGATTACGTGTGTGTGTTTGTGTGTGTGTGTACTGGATTCCAAAGTTCATTAATTTTCAAGTGGAGTCAAAGTACAAAGTGAACTTTCTAAATACGGAGGCTGCATTAAAATTGGAAACTCTGCAGAGGAAACAATGGAATAACACCAGCTTCCTTGAAGGACTAATTGGACCATTAGATGCTCATATGTAACCTGAGGCCCTAATTACCTCGGCTTTATATAGAAAATTCTGCCAGCAAAGACATCAATGATTCTTTATTTAAAGGTATTATTACAAAATATTTAACTCATATGGAGAAAAGTACTTGACTCTTCCAGAAAAAGGAGAGACGCTGATAACACAGCAGAATGCACTATTCACCCCTCTCAGGTCCTTTTAAAACCACTTGGTTTTAACGTGTTATTCTATTTACTTTCTCTATTCCTTTTTTCCTCCTTTTCACTCCCCCCTTTTTTCTTCAGAATCATGCTTTTATGGTAATATTTTTAGTTTTGGAAACAACCTGAAAAGAATAACGATAGTGATGACTAGAGTTCTTAATGAGAGCTTGCATCCACAACCCTCCCCCCCCTCTGTCTGACTCCCTCCCCTCTTTGACCACGTAACATCTCCCAGCTCAGCCTGTTCCGGCTCTAGGACCGAATCAGAATCGGCAGGGCAAACGGGAGGGTGGTAGCTCCTTTGTCCCAATAGCCTGCCTGCAGCAAGCTAGGTAGGCCCTTTGTTTACGAGCCACCCAAGCAGCAAGGAGATCTGATCCCAGCACCAGGAGAGACGTCGGGCTTGCATCCACAACCCACCCAGAGCAGTGCTGAGGAGTTCCATCTGGACGGTAGTCCATGTTTGGGTGCTAAGGAGTTCCAGCTCGAAGGGACGGTCCCTGCTTCTACACTGAAGAGATACACCCAGAGACTCAGTCACAGCAAAGACTGGACCAAGACACCAGGCCTCTCCTGGCTCCATTTGAAGGGGGAGATGGGAAGTCGCCAATGCAAGACTTCCTCCAAAAACCTGAAAGGCAACATGACTTCACCAGAATCAAGGGATTCCGAAATAAGAAGAATTGTACACCCTACTCCAGAAGAATTAGAAGAAATCGACTCAAAAGTGAATTATAGAGTTCTTAATTGAGCAATGTTAATTTTAGAAGTCTACATTTTGTTTCTTCCACAAAATTTCAAGACGAGACCAAGATTTTCCTTTGTCTATCAATCATATTGTTACTCTCAAGTAAATAGAGTGTAAGTAAAAGAAAAACAACCCACTTTTCTTTCTAG